>NW_025533851.1:0-205841 GCF_020615455.1 Coregonus clupeaformis
TATCTGCTATGGTTGAATGTATGCCCTATAGCGAGCAGTGAGTAATTTATTCAATTTCCCAAAGAACATTTCATTAAATCCGGGCGAGATCCTGTTTTCATGACACCAGAGAAATGAAGTGTTTACTGTAGGACCCAGGACCCGGCTCCGCTCTGGGCCTAGCCTCGAGTCTGTCTGTCAGCAAAAACACACAGTCATTTTATGAAAAGTGCCACCCTGCTCTGCTTGCCCCTGCTGCCAGAAAAGTTACTTCACTTTAGTTGAGACGAACATTGGTAACTGCTGCGTGGCCATTAATGGAACATAAAACACATTGGGGTCCATATTTATAAAGTGCTGTTCTAGGATCCCCCTCCCCATCCATATCATCTTATTCAATATGATCTAAAAGGAAAAACTGATCCTAGATCCTTTGGAATCCTTTATTTCTTTGTGAAGGTTATTCCTTAATGGATTCATAAGCGGCTCCCAGGTATCAAGTTAGCCATTTTCTGATCAGTTTCTGATTTGAATTAATCTGGTCTGTCGCGACTGCAATTTACACTGAAATCCTTGATAGGGGATAGGGTCATGCCTTGAGAAAATATGCCAGCATTTGTGCTAATGCTGACTGTACGGTAATACTGTAACTGTATGTCTGTACGTCACCATGACTATAATGGGGAGTAATTGAAAATGCCTGCCGTATAGAGTTACACTGAGGGATAATTGCCCTGTATGTATGGGAGTTCATATTGTGATGACCAATCCCTGCATGGTGATTCGTACAAGACAGCTGTTAGCTATTCATTATCACTAGACCTCAGTCTAAACTGGTTATCGCCATGATGGCCGTTGTAGCTATTGTACTGTACATTCATGTTCCCATGCAGTTGATCATGTAAACCAATAGGGGCTATCAGGTTCCTCTGCACAGTAAATGTTGGTGAGAAAAACAAGCTCTGGGTCGTGTTCAGTAGTGCACACTGTCACAAAGTGTTTTGCAACAGAGAGTACAAATCTGCATAGGTATTGGACAAATGTGAAAATGTTCTCCCTGTTTCGCACCATTTCAAAATGCTTTCTCCCTACTGAACAGGGCCTGGGTCGTTATATTATATAATAATGCTATTTAGCAGACACTTTTATCCAAAGCGACTTACAATCAATGCGTGCATGCATTTTCCCTACGCGTGGTCCCGGGAATCAAACCCGCTATCCTGCCGTTGCCAGCACCATGCTCTACCAACTGAGCTACAGAGGACCACCATTCTTAAATTATTATTATCAGTGTCTCCAGTTAGGCCCCATCACGTATACTGTTGTGTGTAGTGTGTGTGTGTGTGTATAGTGTGTATAGTGTGTGTGTGTGTGTGTGTGTGTGTGTGTGTGTGGGTTCATACTGTTGTGTGTGTGTGTGTGTGGGTGTGGGTTCATACTGTTGTGTGTGTGTGTGTGTGTATGTGTGGGTTCATACTGTTGTGTGTGTGTATACTGTTGTGTGTGTGTGTGTGTGTGTGTGTATAGTGTGTGTGGGGGTTCATACTGGTGTGTGTGTGTATGTGTGTATAGAGTAGGTTAAAGCTGTCTAATCATAAAAATGTATGGCATTTCTTAGTCCTCTCTTAATGCAGTATAGGCCTAGGTTTAAAGAGCTTTATATTGATCGTGGCATCTCTTTTCTGACATCATCCAGTTCAAAACATTAAGCAATAGTTATCATCATAATGGATTGCTCTTATCAGTCATTCTCCTACTTCCGCACTCCTGTTTGGATAAGGTGCTTACTGTTTGCCTGTGCTAATGCAAACTATTTGTTGTGTTGGTGTCAGTGCTTCAGTCAGACAGTCTGTTTGTGTGTGTGTGTGTGCCCGTGGCTGTGCTTGTGCGTGTGTGTGTGCGTGTTTGTGTAATCATTGTACAGCCGTTATTACCTCTTTATGGAGTCCTATCAGTCATGGCTGTTTAGTGACTTCAAATCAAATTTTAGTTGTCACTTGCTTGTAGAACCCTCTGTAGAAAGGGTTCTACATGGAACCCAAAAATGATTCTACCTGGAACCAAAAGGGTTCTACCTAGAACTAAAAGGGTTCTCCTATGGGGACAGCCGAAGAACCCTTTTAGGTTTTAGATGGCACCTTTTTTAAAATCCGTGTAACAGTGAAATGCTTACCTGCGGTCCTTTCCCAACAATGATGAGAGGAAAATAGAAAAGAATAGTGAAAAAAATAACACGAGGATTAAAAAGACATTGAGTAACGATAACGTGGCTATGTACACGGGTACCAGTACTAAAGCTGGAGGAACACGTACATGTTGACTTATGGGCCTTAAAGGCCCAGTGCAGTCAAAATTCAGTTTTCCTGTGTTTTTATATCATATTGTACAACAGCGGATGAAAACTAACACTGTTAAAGTGTGAAAACATTCTAATGGCTGGTTGACGCACCCTCTACCTCAGACATCACAGCGGCCAACCATCCTGGTGCCACTACTACCAAAACATAACATCTCCTCCTCTCAAAACATTAGCCTGTCAATCAATTATTGCCAACGATGTGTTCCGAACTGATTAGTGTCTACGTTGACTCCTTCAGGTTGGCACGGCAACCGCCTGCCACTCACCTCATGTTGTACCGTAACGTAGATGCCAACCAACACTACACCTAATGTGATGCTGTTGTGTCTTCTCTGAACAGAAGAGAGCAGTCATCTTTTAAAAGCATTCCTTCAAGCAAGACACGTTGTCTGATTTGATTGTTTGTTTGGCTCATTCAGAGCCTTTTTCTGGTGTGTGTTTTAGTTCAACTCTGTGTGGTTGTATGCGTTGCAAAGACACTCTGAGGTCTTAAATCATTGAGTGCCTCCCTCCCATTCAATGACTGCACAGTTAAGTGAATGAAATACACCCACTGAACCTAATGATAGTGAACAGCCTCTCGTTTGTATGAGTAAAGCACTCTTCTTCATCTTCATCTTCATCCTCTCCTTGTTTGCCCCTTGTATTTTTTTAGTTCTCTCTTCTTCATTCTCTCTTTATGGCTCTTTCTCTCTTTTTCTCTCTTCCTCTCACCCCTGCTCTCTCGTTCATGCTCCGTGCTTCCCAATGACTCATGACAGCCAGTGAAATGTGTGATCTGTGCCAGCAGATCATCGGGCTCGTTGATGCATATACCACTATCAATCATCCCACTATCCCATCCTCTCTCTCTCACTCGCTCTCTCTCTCTCCCGCCGTCAGTGAACATGAGGGGTCTTTACAACTTGATTTGTGCTGAATCCCGAGGAGGATATCTTTTTTGAATACATTCAACTGCCAAAGGCGTCGCCATCCGTCTAAAAGTTCTACTTCAGATGATGCATTGACGCATATCACCTGTCCCTTGCCATGTATTGCCGTAGATACTGTAATTTGATATATTTCCAAGATTTTTCGTGGGAGCTTTAAGGTTTAGGTGACATTATACATGAGTAATTTGGAAGGCAGAACTTCAGTGGCGCACCCCTATAGATGTCAAGACTGCTTATAAAGGGAAAGCTAAGTCCGATTCCTCCTCAGGCTGCACGCTGTTCACAAGAGATACCGGCACCTGAGTGCCATCATTGTCCCTGCCACACAGACTCCTAAAACCTGCTTATACTCTCAAGGCTTTGATGACAAATAGCCACAGTACCAATGGACTCCCTGGCTAGGCCCTCCCCATTAACACTGCTGATCAGAGCCTGTCTGCTCTGTCACCTCCAGGGCAGCATTATCCTGTAGTGTAGACTGGAAACGGAGAGTGCCTCTCCAAAATCCTCTGTCCTCAGGTCAATATATTTTCTGCTTTGCCGGCAATGGTACTGATACAGTTTTGTGTCCTTCCTCGAGAACTACATACAGTATTTACATATTTACAAAAGACTGACAAAGCTATTGTACTGTACCACTGAATGCTGTTATTGTCACCATTTTACATTTACATTTTAGTTATTTAGCAGACGCTCTTATCCAGAGCGACTTACAGTTAGTGATTGCATACATTATTTTTTATTTTTCATACCCCCCCGTGGGAATCGAACCCCACAACCCTGCCGTTGCAAATGCCATGCTCTACCAACTGAGCTACATCCCTGCCGGCCATTACCTCCCCCCTACCCTGGACGATGCTGGGCCAATCTGCGCCGCCCCATGGGGCGGCAGGTAGCTTAGTGGTTAAGAGCGTAGTGCCAGTAACCGAAAGGTCGCTGGTTCTAATCCCGAGCCGACTAGGTGAAAAATCTGTCGATGTGCCCTTGAGCAAGGCACTTAACCCTAATTGCTCCTGTAAGTCGCTCTGGATAAGAGCGTCTGCTAAATGACTAAATTGTAATTGTAATTGTAATTGTCTCCCGGTCGCGGCCGCTACTACAGAGCCTGGATTCGAACCAGGATCTCTAGTGGCACAGCTAGCACTGCCGCAGTGCCTTAGACCACTGCGCCACTCGGGAGGCAAGATATTAAAGTCTTCCTATGAGAATTCGATGTTTGCTGGCCAACTAAATAACAAACCGTATTCTGAGGGAACCTATTCTACCTGAGGGGTCATAATAACTTTCTCTCCCTCTCTTATCTCCTTCTCTCCAGTCACGGGAGCCCCTGGCGCTGAGTGACCTGAAAGCTGAGGTGTCCCCCCGTATCTCAGCCGAGGACCTCATTGACCTGTGTGAGCTGTCGGTGGGGGCCAAACCAAGAGGAACAAGGCCAGCAAGCCAAAGATCCTTGCCGGTCGACATCCGCAGCATCGAGGAGTATCCTTCTCTGTGTGTGTGTGTGTGAGAGAAAGAGAGAGAGAGAGAGACAGGGGTATCCCTCAATCAATCAATTGATCGGTTAAATGAATGAAGCCTTTTCTACACCAGCACATTAAGCAGTTGTCACAAAGTGCTTTTACAGTAAACCCGGTCTAGACTTCAAAGAGCAAGCACAGCAGAGACAGAGGTCTTCAGGGCAGATTATTAAAATATGCCTCTTCTTCTACCTCCAGGCTGTTTTTGTGTTAGCACCACATAGGGAGACGAGAGCCCAAGTGTTCTGTTTTACTTTGAAGGGGAATTTATAGCATGTTGTCGTAAAAGACGGGTCGTACTGTACCTCTGCTGAATAAATGCACGTGTTATTGACCTTGGCTATGCCTCTAGAGAAGGGATCACCGATTTAAATATGCTTTTCACCTGCAGGCTGTGTAGTACCACCGACAGTGTGTGTGTTAGGCTTGCATGTAGCTTTTAGCTCCATCAAGACTGATCTACCTCATTCACGCACTGCTAGTACACTGTCTTGGAAATATTTTCTATTGGTTCAGTTCGGCCATGGCCTTGTGCAGAGTACACATTGGCTGTGTATATGGCTCTGGCCCTGTGTACAAGAACTGGCTTGCCTTCTGTGCTCCTCTATCTGGCTGAGGAGAGTATGGAGGTCTGGAGCGTTAGCTACTGCACCACAGTCTGGACCTGAGGAGAATCCATTCTACCTGCTTATTTTTATTTGATATTTTATTGAACCTTTATTTAACTAGGCAAGTCAGTTAAGAACAAATTCTTATTTACAATGACGGCCTACCCCAGCCAAACCCGGACGACGCTGGGCCAATTGTGCACCGCCCTGTGGGACTCCCAATCACGGCCGGATTGTGATACAGCCTGGAATCGAACCAGGGTCTGTTGTGACACCTCTAGCACTGAGATGCCGTGCCTTAGACCGCTGTGCCACTCGGGAGCTTATTAGCTACACCATAGCCTGTTAGCCACCCCATGTTAGCCACCTGCTAGCCTGTTAGCCACCCCATAGCAGGTAGCTTAGTGGTTAAGAGCGTTGTGCCAGTAACCGAAAGGTCGCTGGTTCTAATCCCTGAGCCAACTAGGTGAAAAATCTGTCGATGTGCCCTTGAGCAAGGCACTTAACCCTAATTGCTCATGTAAGTCGCTCTGGATAAGAGCGTCTGCTAAATGACTAAAAATAAAATTAAAATAATGTTAACCACCTGCTAGCCTGTTAACCACCTGCTAGCCTGTTAACCACCTGCTAGCCTGTTAGCCGCCTGTTAGCCACTACTAGCAAAAACTACTTGTGTGGGCTAAAGTTACGAAACCTCCACTGGATGGTAGGTTTATGTGTCAACTGAAAAACATTTGTAATTTGCAGATACCTGTTGGTGTCCATGGCATTGAACTGATTTAATTAGTTACTAGTCAAACAGCCCTTTTGGACTTTTTTGTTGCAGGGTGCAGAATACCTGTGAAAATCAGAGGTGTGAGAGAGACTGATATACTCTGCTGATTGGAGAAGCTGCTTTCACCTGCCGGTTAGCCATGGGAATCTATTACCAAAGTGAGACTGCCTGGGTTGTGAATTGACCTTGTATAAGGTAACATTGTTGAAGTCCCTGAAGTAATTCTCCTAGAAAAACCTCCAGCCCTTATCAGTGGGTGTGAACACGTCTGGCACATTTTACAGCCAACGGACAAAGTCACCCTGGATAACAGTGTGTGCTAAGAAAATAAGGAGAGTGAATGTGCAGGGGGTTAGATTTGATAAGAAGTCCAACTTAACCTCTGGTTATAATTACCTAGACTTACCCAGCCACGTTTTTTTCTTTACCTTTTTTGGAGAAATGAAAAGACTGAGACTCTTTGGTGGGGTGTGATTTGTTCCCTCAGCGGGTGCGGCTGAATTATTGATTAATTATAGTGTGTGTGTGTGTGAGGGTACACAACACAGCCCAACACACACTCAGCGCACCACACACTCCCCATGGATACCCCTGATAAGTCCCTTAGATTAAAAAAAGGGTTGCCAGATTCAATAACCCTGTAATCCATATTGGCTGGGCTATTCATAAAAGTGCATTATCACACACAAAAACACAGTTTGTGTGCAGATATGGCGTGTTTGTTTTCTTCTACTTGTATTTCCCTGACAGTTTAGTTGTTCAGTTTATAAGGAGTAGACTTTCCAGCGGTATGTAACCAATACTCTTTCATCTTTAAAGTGAGCCACTCTCAAGAGTCATCGTCGGAGGTCAGTGGAATGGTAATTGTTTAAGGGGGAGTTAAAGCTACATTAATCAGGGGGGATTAGTGGTAGAATATCTGGCAACCCTCCTCCCTCAGACTAAGTCCTCTCCATTCTATAGAGTCCTGATAGACAGGGGGTCCCCAGGGCTCCTGACCCAGAATAACAAAGTGGGATTTGGGCCACTTAGAGCTGGCCACCCTGCATTGTGATCATTGTGAGATAAATTACAGCTTTGGTTCTCCTGTTGGTCACAAAGTTATTCAATTGATCACACCAATCCAGTTTCTTTACTAGTGGTTGGTTTCCATGCCTGGGAAAGCGACATTATGGGATTCTGGCATATATTCAAGAATTTAAATAATAATTGAACCAGATTTCAGAATGTAGCTACCTTTTTAAGTATTTAGTGCACAGCTGTTTTAAACAACAGTCGTGTAGCCTACCTTACATTTAGGGGTTCTAGAGCGAAGATCCAGTAACTCAAGTGAAATCCACTAAAGTGAAATGTGTCAGTGTGTATAATGCAGTGGATACTGTAACCATCATAAATGGCCTCTCTCTTCCCAGGAATAATTTAGGATGTGGTCTAAAGTGCTTTGGAAAGCAGCTGAGCACTGTTCATCTTAAAATTATGTAGCAATGATGTCGATAACTACTCTCGGAAACGGAGCAAGCCAGAGAATTATTATTCAGTTATACAAGTATGCTTTTTGTTCCTCTCTCTGGCTCGCTCGTGCCTAGCTTTCACTGTTCCCTCAGCGCCTGGCACTCAGCAGAGCTTAACAGACGAATTGTCTTTTATTTTCTTTATTTTCCCTCATTATGTCAATTTCAGCACTCTTCCACTTCCCACCCTCCCCGTCCTCCTCCCATTCACCCACCCCCCTCCCACCGCGAGATTGAGTTATTACTTTCATTTACCTGGCTCGTAATATTTCCTCTCCTCCTCCTCCTATTTCTAGAGACTGTCTTTGGCAGCCAGAGCAGCTGCTGTCTCATAGTATAAACTTCTGGTAGACTCTGTTAGTCTGACAGACCAAGACAGACCCCCTTTCTCAATTTCACCTCTGACAGACAATGACATGCACACATTCAATTATTACACTCTGGGTGGGTGGTGGTCGTGGTGGTGGGAGTTGATTGCACTTACCTAGAAGTTTTTTTTTTTTTAAATCAGTGATCTTGTTTTATCTTGTAGTATTCATTATGCATGACTAAACAGAGGTGGAGAAATTATTGATTTAAAGATTGATTGAAAATGATGATAAAGAATTTTCCATATTGTGGACATCAAGCATATTTGACTTCCTGTTGAGCACAGACATTTTTTGTGGTGTCTGCAATGAATCTGATTGGAGCTAGCGGCCTACCATGGCCTTGGGGTGTTAGCTAGCCCTCGACTGGCCTAGTCCACTATAGATCCCTGTGTTTTATAATAGACAAACGGTGTGAACACAGGGCCTGGAGATGTATTGCACTGTACATTTGAAACGACCGCATTCGGAGCCTGAAATTCATCACAGTGTCAGAGCCCCAAATCATATCCAGTTGCACTGTTTTAGGCCCATAAAAGTGAAACTGCGGTCTGCGGGACATTTCCCTCCACTCATTCATTTTCTATTACTGCAGCAGTGTTAAACTGACTTCTATCAGGATGAGGGATTGGAAACATTTTCTGGCTCCTTCTCCCCACACTGCAAGACATTTTTTACGAATGATTTGACGAACAATTGTAAGGCAACCAGCTGCAACACGATTGTGAGTTTTGTCAACAACATTTTCACACACACATTTTGTTGAGTTTGTTCAACAACTTTTTTGGGGAAAAACTCACAATCCTATTGCAGCTGGTTGCCATACAATTGTACCTTGAATCAACATTATTTATATACACTGCTCAAAAAAATTAAAGGGAACACTTAAACAACACAATGTAACTCCAAGTCAATCACACTTCTGTGAAATCAAACTGTCCACTTAGGAAGCAACACTGATTGACAATACATTTCACATGCTGTTGTGCAAATGGTATAGACAACAGGTGGAAACTATAGGCAATTAGCAAGACACCCCCAATAAAGGACTGGTTTTGCAGGTGGTGACCACAGACCACTTCTCAGTTCCTATGCTTCCTGGCTGATGTTTTGGTCACTTTTGAATGCTGGCGGTGCTTTCACTCTAGTGGTAGCATGAGACGGAGTCTACAACCCACACAAGTGGCTCAGGTAGTGCAGCTCATCCAGGATGGCACATCAATGCGAGCTGTGGCAAGAAGGTTTTCTGTGTCTGTCAGCGTAGTGTCCAGAGCATGGAGGCGCTACCACGAGACAGGCCAGTACATCAGGAGACATGGAGGAGGCCGTAGGAGGGCAACAACCCAGCAGCAAGACTGCTACCTCCGCCTTTGTGCAAGGAGGAGCAGGAGGAGCACTGCCAGAGCCCTGCAAAATGACCTCCAGCAGGCCACAAATGTGCATGTGTCTGCTCAAACGGTCAGAAACAGACTCCATGAGGGTGGTATGAGGGCCCGACGTCCACAGGTGGGGGTTGTGCTTACAGCCCAACACCGTGCAGAGAACACCAAGATTGGCAAATTCGCCACTGGCGCCCTGTGCTCTTCACAGATGAAAGCAGGTTCACACTGAGCACGTGACAGACGTGACAGAGTCTGGAGACGCCGCGGAGAACGTTCTGCTGCCTGCAACATCCTCCAGCATGACCGGTTTGGCGGTGGGTCAGTCATGGTGTGGGGTGGCATTTCTTTGGGGGGCCGCACAGCCCTCCATGTGCTCACCAGAGGTAGCCTGACTGCCATTAGGTACCGAGATGAGATCCTCAGACCCCTTGTGAGACCATATGCTGGTGCGGTTGGCCCTGGGTTCCTCCTAATGCAAAACAATGCTAGACCTCATGTGGCTGGAGTGTGTCAGCAGTTCCTGCAAGAGGAAGGCATTGATGCTATGGCCCGCCCGTTCCCCAGACCTGAATCCAATTGAGCACATCTGGGACATCATGTCTCGCTCCATCCACCAACGCCACGTTGCACCACAGACTGTCCAGGAGTTGGCGGATGCTTTAGTCCAGGTCTGGGAGGAGATCCCTCAGGAGACCATCCGCCACCTCATCAGGAGCATGCCCAGGCGTTGTAGGGAGGTCATACAGGCACGTGGAGGCCACACACACTACTGAGTCTCATTTTGACTTGTTTTAAGGACATTACATCAAAGTTGGATCAGCCTGTAGTGTGGTTTTCCACTTTAATTTTGAGGGTGACTCCAAATCCAGACCTCCATGGGTTGATAAATTTGATTTCCATTGATAATTTTTGTGTGATTTTGTTGTCAGCACATTCAACTATGTAAAGAAAAAAGTATTTAATAAGATTATTTCATTCATTCAGATCTAGGATGTGTTATTTTAGTGTTCCATAATTTTTTTTTAGCAGTGCATATATTTTGTTTTTACAGTGCACAGGATACATGTAAAACACTTGCAGAACCTTCAAAAAGTTAAAAGTTAACTTATGTAACTGGGTAACAGTTTAGCTGAACGGCACTATACTGTAGTGTAAGAAACCACATCAGACGTTCATAACCATAGTGGTATGCAGTGATTAAAACACCTTTATGGAGCTTATGGTATCACTACTGAATGCTAATAGATCTAATGAATTATGATGTTGTTATAACCATAGCCGTGGGAAGTAGGGTTGCTGAGGGTGCTGCAGCACCCCCTGAAAAATCAGAATAAAAATTATATATATATATATTATTATTATTATTATTATTATTATTATTATTATTATTATAAAAGCTGAAGTAGTGCGCTGGGCCTTTAATAGTCTGTATTAGTGGACTGATATAGCCGTCTGCAGCACGGGCAAAACTATTTTTCCACCCCCCCTTCCCCCTCTCCCCATGGATGAAAAAAATCGTCCCACCCCCAAACTACTATGGTTATAATGCATTGTTTGACAGAAGCGTGTATGGCCCTCTTATAATTACTTATCGGTCACCATAAGTTATTGAGGTCATCTGAGATCATCTCAACTTCTTACCATTTCATAATGATCCTGACTTTATCAGCCATCTAATAAGACACTTTAATACCATAAAGACTTTACATAGACTGGTGTACATTTGAAAGCGTTGTCCCTTAACCCAGGGTGTTCAGCTACGGCCGAGGCCACATCTCGGGCAGCATCAGCATCCCCTACAGCACAGCGTTCTCTCCGGACGGGGAGCTGGTGCAGTGTCCGGCCACCGGCATCCTCCAGAGCTTCAGGGGACGTGTCATCGTGGTCATCAGCCACGCCATGAAGAGCGCCGCCATGGTGAGAGAAAACACACGTTTAGGGATACACAGACGTGCATGCGTGAATGCAAATGCACACACATTGAACCTTTATTCATGCAGGGAAGTCCCATTGAGACCAATTTGTATTTTACAAGGGAGCTCTGATTCACAAGTGCACACACACACACACACACACACACACACACACACACACACAGTGCCTGCAGCTAAGACGGTTAGCTTGGACAATGAGCGATTAATTTATTCCACCTGCAAGTTTTTTAATTAATTAATTAATTAATTAATAATTAATATTAATTAATAATTAATTAATATGCCATTTAGCAGACGCTTTTATCCAAAGCAACTTACAGTCATGAGTGCATACATTTTTGTGTATGGGTGGTCCCGGGGATCGAACCCACTACCTTGGCTTTACAAGCGCCGTGCTCTACCAGCTGAGCTACAGAGGACTAGCCAGACTGTTTAGGATTCAATTCGGCTCATGTTCTGTTCCTCCACAGACCTCCACTCTAAGTAATACGGAAGTCATGGATTGTTCAATCAGACAAGAGTCCAGCTTGTGTTTCCCCACTGAAATCAGTTCACCTTGTCTATACTGCATGCTTCAGTTGTTTCTGGGCGAAAGCTATTTGCTGTCTTCTCAGCATATTTGTGAACTGTAATGTGTTTCTTTCAAAGGGTAGTGCTCACAATTTTTACAAATGAAGCATAAAAGTATGATTTGGGTATGTTTTTCGCTGTATGGAATTATTTATTGACATTGCTATTAAAGACAATTTTTACTGTTATGGAAGATTGGATAAAAGTGTTATGGACAGACGAATCGAAGTTTGAGGTGTTCGGATCACAAAGAATAACATTTGTGAGACGCAGACCAAATGAAAGGATGCTGAAGGAGTGCTTGATGCCATCTGTCAAGCATGGTGGAGGCAATGTGATGGTCTGGGGGTGCTTTGGTGGTGGTAAAGTGGGAGATTTGTACAGGGTAAAAGGGATCTTGAAGAAGGAAGGCTATCACTCCATTTTACAATGCCATGCCATACCCTGTGGATGGCGCTTGATTGGAGCCAATTTCCTCCTACAACAGGACAATGACCCAAAGCACAGCTCCAAACTATGCAATAACTATTTAGGGAAGAAGCAGTCAGCTGGTATTCTGTCTGTAATGGAGTGGCCAGCACAGTCACCAGATCTCAACCCTATTGTGCTGTTGTGGGAGTGATGGAGATTTTTTAGTGGACTATGAGATAAAACTGGGTTAATCACGAACATAGAGTTAGAATTCTTTGTTGCTAGGCAAATAACTTAATTGGGTCATTTCATTGTGTGTGTGTGTGTGTGTGTGTGTGTGAAGTGGGAATCTGACCTAGAGTCGAATGGCTCGCTCTTACTTAAATCCATGGCTGTCCTACTTTATCAGAGACTGAAACCAGACTGTGGCCTTTTGCCTCTCTCCTCAAACAAAGTGGAAAGAGTGGCCAGGGTTGGACAGAGTTCAGGCTAAACCTTTGTCTCTCCTTTGCTATCTTCTTGATTGATTTCAGCATGATGGGGGTAGGGTTTTGTATGTTTGAAAGATTTAAGTATAGACCTGTCATGTTCAACAATCAGTGTTCAGGTCAAGCCCGCGAGAGCCGGGGTTGAACAGAGTTTAAACTAAACATGAGTGTTTTTGCAAGATAAGGGATTGATTGATTGTATTACTATTGATTCTGAACTGAATGAAAGTCAAATTTAGCTGCCATCATAGACAAAGGAAGTGGGCGGAGCGATAAAGAGCGGGAAACTGAAGAGGGAGGGATTTTAAGCTAGGGTGTGTGTGAAGGAGACTATATAGCTAGGGAAGAGAGAGAGAGAGGGGGCCTAATCTGCAGATTAGCCTGGCTTTGTTGAAATTGTAATAAAGTCATTCTTGATTCTACAAAAACTCTGGAAGAACTTAGATTTTTGATAAAGTATAGTGATTATTTTCCACAACAGGAGCAGCTTGACCGTATGGTACGTAAGAAGTGCCCATAAAGCCAATCCAACTTGTGGGAGGTGCTTCAGGAAGCATGGGGTGAAATCTCTTCAGATCCTTTCAACAAATTGACAACTAGAATGCCAAAGGTCTGCAAGGCTGTAATTGCTGCAAATGGAGGATTCTTTGACGAAAGCAAAGTTTGAAGGACACAATTATTATTTCAATTAAAAATCATTATTTCTAACTTTGTCAATGACTACATTTCCTATTAATTTTGCTATATTTCCTATTCAAACTCATTTCATGTATGTTTTCATGGAAAACAAGGAAATTTTTTAATGGTAGTGTATGTCTTATGGGGAGAACAAGTATTTGATACACTGCCGATTTTGCAGGTTTTCCTACTTACAAAGCATGTAGAGGTCTGTAATTTTTATCATAGGTACACTTCAACTGTGAGAGACGGAATCTAAAACAAAAATCCAGAAAATCACATTGTATGATTTTTAAGTAAATAATTTGCATTTTATTGCGTGACATAAGTTTTTGATCACCTACCAACCAGTAACAATTCCGGCTCTCACAGACCTGTTAGTTTGTCTTTAAGAAGCCCTCCTGTTCTCCACTCATTACCTGTATTAACTGCACCTGTTTGAACTCGTTACCTGTATAAAAGACACCTGTCCACACACTCAATCAAACAGACTCCAACCTCTCCACAATGGCCAAGACCAGAGAGCTGTGTAAGGACATCAGGGATAAAAATGTAGACCTGCACAAGGCTGGGATGGGCTACAGGACAATAGGCAAGCAGCTTGGTGAGAAGGCAACAACTGTTGGCGCAATTATTAGAAAATTGAAGAAGTTCAAGATGACGGTCAATCACCCTCGGTCTGGGGCTCCATGCAAGATCTCACCTCGTGGGGCATCAATGATCATGAGGAAGGTGAGGGTTCAGCCCAGAACTACACGGCAGGACCTGGTCAATGACCTGAAGAGAGCTGGGACCACAGTCTCAAAGAAAACCATTAGTAACACACTACGCCGTCATGGGTTAAAATCCTGCAGCGCACGCAAGGTCCCCCCTGCTCAAGCCAAAGCGCATGTCCAGGCCCGTCTGAAGTTTGCCAATGACCATCTGGATGATCCAGAGGATGAATGGGAGAAGGTCATGTGGTCTGATGAGACAAAAATATAGCTTTTTGGTCTAAACTCCACTCGCCCTGTTTGGAGGAAGAAGAAGGATGAGTACAACCCCAAGAACACCATCCCAACCGTGAAGCATGGAGGTGGAAACATCATTCTTTGGGAATGCTTTTCTGCAAAGGGGACAGGACGACTGCACCATATTGAGGGGAGGATGAATGGGGCCATGTATCGCGAGATCTTGGCCAACAACCTCCTTCCCTCAGTAAGAGCATTGAAGATGGGTCGTGGCTGGGTCTTCCAGCATGACAATGACCCGAAACACACAGCCAGGGCAACTAATGAGTGGCTCCGTAAGAAGCATCTCAAGGTCCTGGAGTGGCCTAGCCAGTCTCCAGACCTGAACCCAATAGATCATCTTTGGAGGGAGCTGAAAGTCCGTATTGCCCAGCGATAGCCCCGAAACCTGAAGGATCTGGAGAAGGTCTGTATGGAGGAGTGGGCCAAAATCACTGCTGCAGTGTGTGCAAACCTGGTCAAGACCTACAGGAAACGTATGATCTCTGTAATTGCAAACAAAGGTTTCTGTACCAAATATTAAGTTCTGCTTTTCTGATGTATCAAATACTTGATGTCATGCAATAAATGCAAATTCATTACTTAAAAATCATACAATGTGATTTTCTGGATTTTTGTTTTAGATTCCGTCTCTCACAGTTGAAGTGTACCTATGATAAAAAATTACAGACTCCTACATGCTTTGTAAGTAGGAAAACTTGCAAAATCGGCAGTGTATCAAATACTTGTTCTCCCCACTGTATATCCCAATTGCTTCTCAAACATGTACTTATCAATCAATCAATCAATTTTATTTTATATAGCCCTTCTTACATCAGCTAATATCTCGAAGTGCTGTACAGAAACCCAGCCTAAAACCCCAAACAGCTAGTAATGCAGGTGTAGAAGCACGGTGGCTAGGGAAAAACTCCTAGAAAGGCAAAACCTAGGAAGAAACCTAGAGAGGAACCAGGCTATGAGGGTGGCCAGTCCTCTTCTGGCTGTGCCGGGTGGAGATTATAACAGAACCATGCCAAGATGTTCAAAAATGTTCATAAGTGACAAGCATGGTCAAATAATAATCAGGAATAAATCTCAGTTGGCTTTTCATAGCCGATCATTAGAGTTTAAAACAGCAGGTCTGGGACAGGTAGGGGTTCCATAACCGCAGGCAGAACAGTTTAAACTGGAATAGCAGCAAGGCCAGGCGGACTGGGGACAGCAAGGAGTCACCACGGCCGGTAGTCCCGACGTATGGTCCTAGGGCTCAGGTCTCTCAGTTGGCTTTTCATGCCGATCATTTAGAGTTGAAAACAGCAGGTCTGGGACAGGTAGGGGTTTCGTGAGCCGCAGGCAGAACAGTTGAAACTGGAATAGCAGCAAGGCCAGGCGGACTGGGGACAGCAAGGTGTCATCATGCCCGGTAGTCCTGACGATGGTCCTAGGGCTCAGGTTCTCAGAGAGAAAGAGAGAACGAGAGAATTAGGAGAGAGCATACTTAAATTCACACAGGACACTGGATAAGACAGGAGAAGTACTCCAGGTATAACCAACTAACCCCAGCCCCCCGACACATAAACTACTGCAGCATAAATACTGGAGGCTGAGACAGGAGCGGTCCGGGAGACACTGTGGCCCCATCCGAAGAAAACCCCGGACAGGGCCAAACAGGAAGGATATAACCCCACCCACTCCGCCAAAGCACAGCCCCCGCACCACTAGAGGGATATCCCCAACCACCAACTTACAATCCTGAGACAAGGCCGAGTATAGCCCACAGAGGTCTCCACCACAGCACAAACCAAGGGGGGCGCCAACCCAGACAGGAAGATCACGTCAGTAACTCAACCCACTCAAGTGACGCACCCCTCCCAGGGGACGGCATAGAAAGAGCACCAGCAAGCCAGTGACTCAGCCCCTGCAACAGGGTTAGAGGCAGAGAACCCCAGTGGAGAGGGGAACCGCCCGGCAGAGACAGCAAGGGCTGTTCGTTGCTCCAGCCTTCCGTTCACCTTCACACTCCTGGGCCAGACTACACTCAATCATATGACCTACTGAAGAGATAAGTCTTCAGTAAAGACTTAAAGGTTGAGACCGAGTCTGCGTCTCTCACATGGGTAGGCAGACTGTTCCATAAAAATGGAGATCTATAGGAGAAAGTCCTGCCTCCCGCTGTTTGCTTAGAAATTCTAGGGACAATTAGGAGGCCTGCGTCTTGTGACCGTAGCGCATGATTGGTATGTACGTGCAGGACCAACTCGGAAAGATAGGTAGGAGCAAGCCCATGTAACGCTTTATAGGTTAACAGTAAAACCTTGAAATCAGCCCTTGCCTTAACAGGAAGCCAGTGTAGGGAAGCTGGCACTGGAGTAATATGATCAAATTTCTTGGTTCTAGTCAGGATTCTAGCAGCCGTATTTAGCACTAACTGAAGTTTATTTAGTGCTTTATCCGGTAGCCGGAAAATAGAGCATTGCAGTAGTCTAATCTAGAAGTAACAAATGCATGGATTAATTTTTCTGCATCATTTTTGGACAGAAAATTTCTGATTTTTGCAATGTTACGTAGATGGAAAAAAGCTGTCCTTGAAACAGTCTTGATATGTTCGTCAAAAGAGAGATCAGGGTCAAGAGTAACGCCTAGGTCAAGAGTAACGCCTAGACAGCATCTTCACTTTAATTCACCTCAGTATAATCCATCCTCACTTTAATTCACTGCAGTATGATCCATCTTCACTTTAATTCACCTCAGTATAATCCATTTTTACTTTAATTCACTGCAGTATAATCCATCTTCACTTTAATTCACCTCAGTATAATCCATCCTCACTTTAATTCACTGCAGTATAATCCATCCACACTTTAATTCACCTCAGTATAATCCATCCTCACTTTAATTCACTGCAGTATAATCCATCCTCACTTTAATTCACCTCAGTATAATCCATTTTTAGTTTAATTCACCTCAGTATAATCCATCAAATCAGAAGAGTATGCTGGGGCCAACACCTGAACTCCTTATTATAAACTCACAGCGTATTAGGTTACATGTACTGTATGTTTAGAAATGATTCATGTGGCATTCTGTTGCATCACCTTGCATCTCTTCTTGGCATTTGGCCCCAAGATGACAGTTGGCCTCCTTTGAGGGTTGGCCTTCTTGCCTGGGAAGGCCCAGTTTGAAGCCCCAGTACAGGGGGTATAGTTCTGTTCTGATCCTCTCAGATCCACACAGTGATCAGAGGGCTTTAAGAGGGGATATCTGGGATATCTTAACCCCTTAGGTCAGCGCACAGCGTCACATGAACCAGTATCTGTGCATTAGAGAGCTCTCTAACGCCCAGAAAGCTCAGATTCAAACTCCCATTAACCAGCTCTGCAAGCGTTATAATGTCAAAATACGTTCGTTGATCACCAAATATGGAGTTTCACTGAGCAACTATCTTCGTTTACTCCCGTTACGGCCGGTATGTAATTCCAAAAGGAGAGAATGAGTTCATTATTTGTCTAGCAGCCCTCATCCCCTTTTAATGACCCGTTTGAAAAGTGAGAGACCATACTTACTATGAAGTAAGTAAGACGTGTAGTCCTATTGAAATGAATGGGTAACCTCAAATGCCAAATGGGTATTCTAGTCTCCATTTGGTCAGGCAAGTCTACCGAATGGGCAACCTGAATGAACTTAGCCTGTGAACCAAATATTAACCAAACCCTCTGTGTTGACTCTTTGGAAACGACTGTGTATCTGGCCTTCTGAATGAGATAGACCAGACCAGTGAGACAGACTAATGGAGATGGTAACAAACAGAGCTAGTGACAGACTGACAGGCGGTAGAGTAGGCCATTTAGAAGAAATACCACAGACAGGCTAGTCATTCTGGGGTGGATGTGACGTGTGGTTCAAGGTCAGATGTGAGACGAACCGCCGTGATGAAGTCGACCTGCCCATCTACACAGCGGCCAGTCTGCACAGCCAATAGAAAAACAACCTGTCTACGTCTCCAAAATGCGGAAAGGAGATGACTCTTCGAAGTCACATTTTGGTTTTTCATTACATCAAATAAGTTCTAAATTTGTATATGTAATATTGCCTGAATGTTGTGGGCACACATTGGAGTTGTGCTTTACAGCAAGCAGAGAACAGCAAAGTAGACACCGCTCAACAACTCAGACCGCTATATTGATGATCCTAACAAGTGGATAAAGCCTCATGCATATCTTGGCACTACAAAGTCTGTTGTGAGACTCCGCCACAGTAGCTCTTAGACGTCTCAGTCAATTTACAGAGCAGGAGGATAAAGCCCAGGGCTACAGACAGATACACAAGGAATATGTCCTTGTTGCTCTAGATGAAGGCCCTACTGAGCAGCCCTGTCTACCTGACGCCACTTCCACTGCTCTCCTACCTCCTCGCTCCCTCTCCTGTCGTCTTATCTTCCCCCACCAGAGCCTACTGCCACCTGGATAGCGTAAAAGGCAAACTCTCCTCCTTCATCACCTTCCTTCTCTTTTATCCCTCTCTTTTCTTTGTCCTTTACCTCAGCGGTGTATTCATTTGGGATTTAAACATGCGTGGATGTTGTGTGATGGTAGTCACGGACTTACCATCGGCTTTGAGCAGAGTGATTACGGAGCGGTTACTGGTTTCTCGGGCATCACAACAGGATTAAAGGGTTTACAGGGAGGGAGCTTTGGACTGTCCTTCTGTTTGGAGCCTCGCTTAAATGCTTCCTTAGAATGTGTGTGCTGCTGCAGTCTCGGTGTTGTGAGTTTCCCTCTCTTGCTCTCTGATTCTAACTCTCGCGTTTCCCTCTTCTCTCTCCCTCTCTCGCTCTCTCTTTCCTTTCCTTTTCTTTCCTCAATCTCTTTTACTTATTCTCCCTCTCTCTCTCTCTCTCTCTACCATCTCTCTTTTCCTCTCTCTCTCTCCACTTTCACTTTTCCTCCCTCTCTCAATTTCTCTCTGGCTGCCGTATGCGGTTTTTCTTAACGAATGGACTGTTTGCTTGACCTTCCGTCCCAAATAAGTCTGCCCTGAGGCTGGATGGAAGCTCTTTTCTCATTTGGAGATTTGTGACAGTCTAGTTTGAGGATCTTTAAGAAATTGATTAGTTTGTGTGTGTGTGTGTGTGTGTGTGTGTGTGTGTGTGTGTGTGTGTGTGTGTGTGTATGTGAGTGTGGAAACATATGAGGTCCATGTCATGGGAATTAAAGCACCTGCGATTCATTCTGTCACTTCATTTGGGTCGAGAAGATGTAGCCGTGAGAAATGTGTTTTGACCTGGCAGGCAAACGGGAATGTTTTTTTGTGTGTGAAAATGCTGTTTGTAGAAGGACCTCAAGGTCCATACACCCTAATGCATTAGTGATTAATGTTTGTTTAATTCCTAGCACACCTACTCCCCCAGTCTGTGGGTGTATTCAAAATGGCACCATATTCCCATAGGGCTCTGGTCAAAAGAAGTGCGCTATGTAGGGAATCGAGTGCCATTTGGGATGTACCCTATACATGGCTCAGTGAGACTGGAGATGTATAACACACAGGTCTGTAGTCATAGAATTTATGTCTGATTGATACTTTTTTTTATCTACTAACTGAATAGCCTATTTACAATCGGAATATGCATGAAAACATGACTGTAAATATAACAGTTTATATATACAGAGACACAAGCCTGCACACATTGCTACCTAGCCTCAGGAGTGAAGAACACAGAAATATGATATTCCACCCATAGAGACATGTCATAATAGAGATGTTTCTGATTGGCTAGAAGGGCATTCTAGAATATAATATCTATATTTAATTATTTGGTTCAATCAGCACTGTCTTTGATGTCTCATTTAAACAGATCACTAGCTGATGCTGGTCTGCCTGGTCCAACATGGCACCCTATTCCACATATAGTGCAGGGAAACCTCTAAACATAGCTTTATTGGTGGAATAGAACCGTCTCGTATGTCCACATCTTCTCATATTTTTTATTGGAAGACGTATGGGCCCTAACGTGTCTCTAACATGCCAACTGCATCATTTAGCAGTTGTAAAGAAAGGTTGTTAATGCACAGCATGTTTTTGCTCCGTCCTTGTCCTATTGATACAGGGTCAGGGGCTGTTTCTAAACGTTAACGGCATCCTCAGGCCTTTGGAAGTCAAGGCCAGACATGAATGCATCTTTCATAATTGACAAGCCAGTGCACTTCCCTGAACCAATTCCAATGTTTTGGCTGTAATGTTCTACTCAGGTGTGATGTTTGGTTACTACTTCACCTTGCTTGTTAGTTTACGTCATGTTTGTTCTTCTGTCAGCCCACTGATCAATGCTAGCAAACAAATCCAACTTGCTAATGCAAGCACCACAATAGCGTCAGTGTTATTTGAAAGAATTTGGAGGTTGTCCTCGAGCTACACTAGATACTGTACCTAGCCAACTGGACAAGACTGGTCAAATCCATTCTGAATGTGTTCTTTCTCTCTCACCCACTGATCAATGCTAGCCAACATATTGACAGGTTTACGTCTTGGTAACACAAGCATCACAGTTGCATCATCAGTGAGAGTTGGAAGAATTCGTAGACTGTCCTTAAGCGCTACAGTACACTAGGTACTTGCTGTACCGCTGAACTTGCCAGCTGGACAAGACTGGTCAAATCCATTCTGAATGTGTTGCAGACCACCTAACCTACAGTAACCAGAGTCTGGGAACAACTTCATTCCCCAGATGTGATGCATAGATGTGGTGAGCAACACCAGTTGCAACAGGCTCCAGTTCAGGGGAAGTCAGAATTGGGAAAGCTGTATTACAGCATCTTTTCAACCATAAATCAACACAGTGTTGCTCTTTATTATTATGTTGAAGAAACACGTTTCCTCATTCTTACCTAGATCAGGGCCTGTATCAGATGCACATTGCAGAAACTAGACGACTGCATCTGCTCTAAGTGTGCAGAGACCTTTTCTTCAGTACACTCATCTTCCTGCACCTTACAGTAGCTACTTTGTCAAATGTATGGTAAATGTTGTTAATGGTTTGCCTTGTTCTTGGTGTCCCCCATCCAGTTTGCGACCCACCTGGTGAAGGTTAACTACCTCGGGTGACCACCCTGGACGGAGGCATCAACAAGATGAAGCCCACAGGAATCCTCACTGTCCCCCCCCCCCAGATCTGATCAGAGACCACACCCACCAGCTGCCAATCAAACTATGCCCCGCCCACACAAACAAAAAGGGAACCGCTCATTCATTGTCTACCAACAGGCATTGTTTTTATAAAACTAAAACTTATTGTCAGAAAAAGTATAAAATATTTGCTTGTGTTTCTGTATATTGTTTTAGATTTTATCATTTGATGTAGCGGTCCCTCTTTTTTATTACTCACGTTGCAGTACTGTATGTATGTATGTATGTGCTCAGAGATGTCACAGCATTAAAATGACTGAGATCAGCTCCTCACTGTACAAAGTGTCTGACTTCTGTTTGCATAAGTGATAAGAAAGTGGATTGGAATCATTGGAAGAGATAAGGGAAGAGGTCGCATTGATAAAATCTTGAGGTCTTCCGTCTCATCATAAAAAGAGAACTCAAAGGTTGCGTTGATAGTTGGCACACAGGGGGGTGTTGCATCGAAGGCATTGTACTACTCACAGTTCATGTTTACTATCACTGCTCAGTGCATATCTAAGTGTTTTCATGTTAAAGTAGTGTAGTGTATTTACAAAGTTGAATCTTTAAAATCAATTGTTACAACCATATGGGCCTCTCATATACTGTAGATACACTAAGCTCGCTGTAAACCTAGTTCCATGATAAAGACCTTATATATTGGTTTGACCCGTTGACCTCAATCCTGACCCTGTCTACCCTGCGCATGTGTTTGTCCTGCAGGAATTCCTGTATTATGTACACAGTGTAGGTTATCTACAGATTCCATGTGTAAATACTGCAGTCCCTGCAACTCCATTTCTGAACAGAATCCCAGCATACTGTATGCAGTGCTGGGATTTGTCCCTTTACGACCAAAAGAGATGTCCCGCAACCCGTCCCAGTGGGCAAAAATTCTGTAATTTTCTGGATTTCGACTGGCTTTCTGGTTGAGAAGACGTCATGCAACCAGGTAAAGATGTACTTTTCATGACTGAAATGAAGACGTCGTGGGAAAGACATCTTATTTTGGTTGTTATCGGATCTGTTATTTTTCTGGTTGCTAAGAAGATGTAAATGTTAAATAAAATGTATTTAATTGTATTATAATTATTTGAACGATATGCTGTCCTGGGGGCTATTCTAGTAGTAGTGCTGGACAACCCTTTGTCCCTGGAGGCAAGGGGTTCGATTCTCGGCTGTGCCACTTTCCGACCTAGATCTCTTTCTTCAATCTCCCTACTATCTCAACTACTTCTACCCGGTAGCTATCAACAAAACTATAAAAAATACTGGAAGGAGAATACTTCAAGAGAATGGAATTCCATACCATAGGCTAACCTGACCTGCACTTTATCTGCTTCCTGAAGTTACCAAGTAAAGGTGCCTAGTTGGAATGTTTTTTTTTGTAAAATGGGCAATCCCTACTTGGTCTGCTTAAAGTAACATGCTTTCCCACACCTTACTGTATATTTACAGTGGGTTATGTTATTCTGCAACCCTTTTCCATCAGCAGTGGGCGCACCCAGTGGAGACTGGTGGGAGGAGCTATAGGAGGACGGACTCATTGTAAAGACTGCAGTAAATGGAACAGCATCAAACATATGACAACCACGTTTGACCCCGTTCCATGGATTCCATTCCAGCCATTACGATGAGTCGGTCCTCCTATAGCTCCTCCCACCAGCCTCCTCTGGCTTCACCTATCCTATGGAATTTGCCATGAAGGATATGCGATAAGATGCGAGTTAGTGATGCATATTGACCGGTATGTGTCCTGCCAATAGAAGCGCCATGGACATTGCATCATCAGTGTGAGTAGGAAGGACTTGGAGGCTGTCCTTGAGATACTGTACTGTATAGTACTCAATATACAGTGGGGAAAAAAGTATTTAGTCAGCCACCAATTGTGCAAGTTCTCCCACTTAAAAAGATGAGAGAGGCCTGTAGTTTTCATCATAGGTACACGTGAACTATGACAGACAAAATTAGAATTTTTTTCCAGAAAATCACATTGTAGGATTTTTATGAATTTATTTGCAAATTATGGTGGAAAATAAGTATTTGGTCAATAACAAAAGTTTCTCAATACTTTGTTATATACCCTTTGTTGGCAATGACACAGGTCAAACGTTTTCTGTAAGTCTTCACAAGGTTTTCACACACTGTTGCTGGTATTTTGGCCCATTCCTCCATGCAGATCTCCTCTAGAGCAGTGATGTTTTGGGGCTGTCGCTGGGCAACACAGACTTTCAACTCTCTCCAAAGATTTTCTATGGGGTTGAGATCTGGAGACTGGCTAGGCCACTCCAGGACCTTGAAATGCTTCTTACGAAGCCACTCCTTCGTTGCCCGGGCGGTGTGTTTGGGATCATTGTCATGCTGAAAGACCCAGCCACGTTTCATCTTCAAAGCCCTTGCTGATGGAAGGAGGTTTTCACTCAATCTCACGATACATGGCCCCATTCATTCTTTCCTTTACACGGATCAGTCATCCTGGTCCCTTTGCAGACAAACAGCCCCAAAGCATGATGTTTCCACCCCCATGCTTCACAGTAGGTATGGTGTTCTTTGGATGCAATTCAGCATTCTTTGTCCTCCAAACACGGCGAGTTGAGTTTTTACCAAAAAGTTCTATTTTGGTTTCATCTGACCATATGACATTCTCCCCAATCCTCTTCTGGATCATCCAAATGCACTCTAGCAAACTTCAGACGGGCCTGGACATGTACTGGCTTAAGCAGGGGGACACGTCTTGCACTGCAGGATTTGAGTCCCTGGCGGCATGGTGTGTTACTGATGGTAGGCTTTGTTACTTTGGTCCCAGCTCTCTGCAGGTCATTCACTAGGTCCCCCGTGTGGTTCTGGGATTTTTGCTCACCGTTCTTGTGATCATTTTGACCCCACGGGGTGAGATCTTGCGTGGAGCCCCAGATCGAGGGAGATTATCAGTGGTCTTGTATGTCTTCCATTTCCTAATAATTGCTCCCACAGTTGATTTCTTCAAACCAAGCTGCTTACCTATTGCAGATTCAGTCTTCCCAGCCTGGTGCAGGTCTACAATTTTGTTTCTGGTGTCCTTTGACAGCTCTTTGGTCTTGGCCATAGTGGAGTTTGGAGTGTGACTGTTTGAGGTTGTGGACAGGTGTCTTTTATACTGATAACAAGTTCAAACAGGTGCCATTAATACAGGTAACGAGTGGAGGACAGAGGAGCCTCTTAAAGAAGAAGTTACAGGTCTGTGAGAGCCAGAAATCTTGCTTGTTTGTAGGTGACCAAATACTTATTTTCCGCCATAATTTGCAAATAAATTCATTAAAATTCCTACAATGTGATTTTCTGGAAAAAAAAATTCTCAATTTGTCTGTCATAGTTGACGTGTACCTATGATGAAAATTACAGGCCTCTCTCATCTTTTTAAGTGGGAGAACTTGCACAATTGGTGGCTGACTAAATACTTTTTTTCCCCCAACGTAGTAACTGTACAATACTTGTGAAATCCTGTTTGGATATGTTGCAGACCACCTAAACAGAGTCTGTGACAACAACGCAATGTCCCACATGTAACTTGTGTTGCAATGCTGAGCAAACGTTTAACCGCATGCCCTCAGAATTGGGCAAGTGGTGTTACCACACCTTTCAATCATGTCTCAACCATTACAAGCAGATTCAACACTTCTACTGTGTGTTTACAATAGGTGATTGGGCAACGCTTCGCTATCAACAGTGCCAAAATGTGTCATGCAGGATATGCAGGAGAATGCAAGGTCAATGATGGGAAGTACCACCCAGATGTGTATATATGGTTCTGCACACACCTCCAGCCAGGTATAAAAAGAGTAGTAGTGGTGATCATTACATGCATGTTAAGGCACAGTTAACAAGGTACTACAAACTATCAACCAAACAGGTAAGGGAACTAAATGTTTTATTTTTGATAATATGGGAGACATTTTCATCAATCAAAAGAGCACAGATGTGTGCATAAAATACTGTTAAACTTGATCTACAACGTGATTTCATGTTTTATTTTCTTCAACTAAGTGTAGAATGAGGAGGCTATTATTCAACCAGAGATCAGTGTTCTGAGTGATGAATGCAATGCACACAATGCAATTGGTATTTTCAGTATTTTGGATAATATGTACTTTGGATAAGCATATTACTCCCTTTCTATTTGAAATGTTATGGTTAATTCGCAAACTGCCATTTGCTCATGCAAAATGTCCCCTACGTGTGTGTATGCATTAACTGTGGCTTTGCAAGTTTGTTATAGTATAGTGGATCAACATATATCATGCAAGTCTTAATGTTTGCAGAAAGGTTTGCACAAAATATTTGCAGAAATGTTTGCACCGTCTACATTGAATGAAATGTTGTTTGCTGTGCAGTCTCAGTGAGTGCAGATAAGCCTATCGTAGTGCTGTTGACATCATGCATGCTGCCTATATGGACACCCTGCTTTTCAGAGTCAAAATGGCAAAATACAAGGTGACTGTGCACACACACAACATCGCAACTGCCACCACGATGAACAACGTCTTCATCAAGCTGGTTGGCGAAAATGGAGAGAGCAAGCGCACGTGGCTCACTAGCTTGAAGGGAGGCTTCTATCAAGGCACGGTAAGTCAGTCATGTACCTATCAGTACTAAGATATATTTCCCTTTAAAGCTAGAATCCTTAATTGAAACAATAACAAAGTGCACACCCCGCCTCTGTTTTGGCAAAAGGCTGAGAGATGGGCTTGTAGAAATGTCACCATTCTCAAATTCATAGACTTAGCTATGGATGCAAGAACTGACCATCCATGATATAAACATGTATAGTTCTAACCATGTTTTGTGGCTATAGCTCAGTGTTTGTTTACATTTACATTGTTTTACAAACATTGGAATAAAACAAGCTTATATGTTAGGTTCTGATTGGGTACGACAGTTGAACTAAGCTCATGAGGCAATTATAAGTTATATTCTTCAAGAATCTATGGGTGTATATATAATTAATTTATCAATCCAAAAAAATTGATGTAGCAACTAATGATTCTACCTTTTAATAAGACTTGCCATTTGCATTTTTCAAATACTGTACTCAAAGCACACACAATATATACATACACATATATTGTATATGACATGAAGTCTTAGTTGCCTTTGTTGGGCCCCTATGTAATAATACTGGTAGTACAGGATTAGTTATATTTGCCTGTGTTATTTGCTTTCTCACACAGTCCAGGTTCCTCTTTCTCTCTTTCACACATCTCTCTCTCTTTATCTCTCTTTCTCTCTCACTCTCTCTCCCCCCTCCCTTTCTTTCTCTCTCACTCCCTCCCTCCATCTCGTTTTTCTCATTCCCTCCATCTCTCTCTCTCTCTCTCTCTCTCTCTCTCTCCTCCCTGCTCTCTCTGCAGGCGTCTCGTGAATTTGACGTGGAGTGCCCCTCCTCCCTCGGCACGCTGGTGCTGATAGAGCTGGACAAACAGACCCTCCCGTTCTTCCCCCAGGACGCCTGGTTCCCGTCCAAGGTTGTCGTGACGACACCAGAGGGAGACACATGCCAGTTCCCCATCTACCGTTGGATTATGGACAAGGAGGTGCACCTGTTCAGAGAGGGCACAGGTCAGCACCGTGTGACGTTATAAAACGACATCACATAGACATGTTAGAATGAGCAACGTATAAAAAAAAAGTGGATACGTGCAGCCATTGTGAGGGGCGGGCACTTTCATTGTGTATGCACGCTGTCACTGTCACGATCGTCTAAAGGAGCGGACCAATACGCAGCGCGTGGAGTGAACATAATGACTTTATTTCATAAAGCAACCACGAAAAAACAACAAATGACGATAGTGAAGTCCTCTGTAACACTGACAGAAACATGGAACAAAAACCCACAAACAGTGAAACACAACAGTATATATATGGCTCCCAATCAGAGATAACGAGCCGACAGCTGACACTCGTTACCTCCGATTGGGAGTCATTGACCAATCACCACTAAACACAAACAAAATGAAACTCACCCAACCCCAACACCACCAAATGAAATACACCCTGGCTCTAACACACAGTCCTGGAGCCAGAGTGTGACAGTCACTAAGTTTTAAAAGCTACTTTGCCTCTTAGGGTCACCGTACATACAGTAATATATGCAACACTGGCGCTGAAGTATTACTGCAATAATACAATGACGTGTGATTAACGTTTCCACTTGATTGATTATTTTCTATATTTTCAGCTAAAAGACTCTGTGATGAAACGAATCATCTTGCCAGGTACAGCAGGGAAAAAGAGATGAAGACGAGAACTGAGCAGTACTGGTAGGTGCTGTGGTGTGTGTGTCGTGATCTTTTGGCCTAGCTGCTCAGTCTGTCCATTTTATCTGACCAACCTCCATATATTTCCTGCTCCTCCTCAGCTGGGATACCTATAAGGAGGGTTTCCCCGGCAGCATGAAGTCAGACAACCCTCTGGATCTTCCTTGCGAGGTCCAATTCTCCTTCACCAAGGCCACCCAGTTCCTCTTCACTGCCGCCACCGGGTGAGTTCCTCACCTAAGCCAAATTTATGCCGATTTGAGTACACAACATGAGAATGCAATGTGCTACTCATAATGGCTTCCCAATGTGGTTATGTGGTGAGTTACAGAATGAGGAATTGGCGTGCTCAACTCAAAGGCATGTAGTAACAAAAAGTATTTGGGTGCCGAGTTCAAAAGGCATAGACTAAGGGGAAAAAACGAAAAACCCTCACTCACTAAAATATTCTTTACGTTTTAATGTCTTTTTAGGCAGCACAGGTTGTCAACAATAGTAGAACAATGTATGTAAATAATGAATGTAAATTCTGATTGTGAAAAAAGATTCTACAATGTTTCATCATTTATAAATATGTGTGAATGCCTATTTTTCTCCAAATGCTGACGAAGGCTGTCGCCCAAACGTGTCCGTTTGCTCTGACCTCTCCTGCTTATAATTACATTCAAATGTAAGAATATTTCACTGCGGGTTTGAGCTTTTTTCCTTTGTCCAGTATGTGGTGAGATGAACATTTTGGGCTGCACATGCTTGCATATTTTTGCGACTATGCAGGACAGCCATTTTTGCGTAGCTAATTGAGTTGCGTATGTCGGGTATAATTCATCCTCTAAGGACAGTTCAAATAGTACTTCCTGCAGCAGATCATCAAAGCTCTTCTAAAGTACGCCATTCATTTATATTGTTTGGGATAATGCCTGGGTTTTGAATTTGCTCTGTGAAACCCTATTGGCTCAGCTTGACATAGTTCCTTGTCTCCCATTCTGTAGGATCACTGAGCTGAAACTGAAGGGGTATTCTGACAGCAAGAAGAACTGGAAAAACATTGATGAACTCAGCAAGGTCTTCTGCTGCAATAGAACAGTCATCTCAGGTGAGTGCATTTAACTAGAGCATTTGCAGTATTAACTCCAGGGGCCTGTTTATTAGGTGGTAAACATTTTGAAACAAAGTGAAACTGGGAAGTAATACTACTTGAATATGTCCAATAAAAATATACATATATACTGAAAACGACCCTTTGTTTACTAGGCACCATACGGAAGAAAACAGACTGAAACAGGGAGGGAATACCTGTCCAATAAGAAACGCTTGATTTTGTTTTCTGTTGAAAAGGTTTTTCTACGGTGTGCACTAATTAATACGACCCAGAACATATTGTAGTGAAACTCAATGAATTTCCTCCTTCCAGACTACGCACAGGCGCACTGGAAGGAAGACGAGCTTTTTTGGGTACCAGTATCTGAACGGTTCCAACCCAATGTTGATCCGTCAGCTGCTCTGAGTTGCCTGCAAAGTTCCCCGTCACAGAAGACATGGTCAAGCCCTCTCTTCGTGGATCGTCCAGCCTCCAAAGGGAATTGCAGGTACTGTACAGTACGTCAAAATGGGACTCTTCAGTAAAATAAATGTTCACATGAATCGTTGAAAGTTGCCTAAATTATTGCAGTACCACTTATAGTATGAGGGGCGCTGGACTAGGGGCAGTCCTCTTGGACCTAGATGACTATCTTGGATATTCACAATTATCAATGGAAGTCAATAGAGATCCCTTTCTTAGATGTCCAGACCTCCACTTTCTTGGACCATCAGAGGCATGTACCAGATTATTTTTAGGACCTCCAGATTTATTTTGTGGAGGTCCATCCAGTATGTTCCTCAATAGCTAGGTTTCCATCCAATTGGCGACAGATTTTCATGCGAATATTCTCAAATCCACATAAAAACAATATACACATTTTCCCACCAGAGATGTTTCCATCAAATTGACCTGTTGCGGATAAAAGGCTGTGTGATGTAGAGCACATAAAAATAACTTTTGTGGTTAAATTCCCAAGTGAAATGGGTTTCCATTGCATTTTCAACTCTACTGATGGTTTTGTCACATTTTTTTTCTGTTAACATATAGCGAATGTTCCCACTGTTGGCACGTGTGCTCTAGCCAACAGCTTGCAGACACAGTGCAGGTGTAGCCTACATGATGAGATTATTATGGACAAAAGAGCAATATAATTTTTATTTATCAATGGCAGCCAAGCAGCATTGGTCATCATGTCACCAGAAAAAGACCCTGGATATTTATTGGAAAGGAGCATCAAGCTCATCTCTGTGCACTTTCACTACCCTGCGAAGTTCATCATAATTTACTTCTGTAGTAAATGTAATCTGTAGCCTAATAAATTGATGGTTTTCCAGAGTCGTAGTGGGAGGACCACACAACAAATCATTGTGTGACTCCAAGTTTGCTTAGATATAATGGTTATTATATCAATTTTTGCGCATAAAAGCACCATTCCACCACCATTTCACGCATAATACGTTTTACCGACACAAAAATATCCAACCTTCTCTAGCCTATTTTGTTTTGTCGACATGCTGAAAGTTTACAGACAAATGTTCTGTTTCCATCCGGCCTGTCGTGACATCTTCCATCCGACATGTACTTCACACGCATAAAAACGTTGGAGGGAAACCTGCTTCCTGGAAAAATAAAAAACATCTAAGAAAGTAATCCCAGTATTATTTTCTTTGATGTTTTTGTGGGGGATGGTAACCCTAAAATCCAATAAAGTAATCGCAAACATAACTTTATTGGATATTTTTTGGGATAATCCTCGTAAAACACACAGCTACAATATCTTGCCCATTCCAAAACACCAAGAAAGTTAACCGTTATCCTAACCTGTTGCATTTTTGCATTCTATTCTACAGCAGCTTTTGGATTTATTCTCCCATGTCATCCTATCCAAAACAGAGCGGCAACATATTCCTGCTTGACTACAAGAACCTGGATGGAATAAAGGCAAACGTGATCAATAGGAAAAAACAGTACATGGTGGCTCCTCTGGTCCTGCTCTACAGAACCCCTGATGATAAACTGATGCCCATCGCCATCCAGGTAAGGTTGATGGACAGTGGGGAGAACAAGTATTTGATACACTGCCGATTTTGCAGGTTTTCTTACTTACAAAGCATGTAGAGGTCTGTAAATTTTATCATAGGTACACTTCAACTGTGAGAGACGGAATCTAAAACAGAAATACAGAAAATCACATTATATGATTTTTAAGTAATTAATTTGCATTTTATTGCATGACATAAGTATTTGATCACCTACCAACCAGTAATATATAATATAAAAGACACCTGTCCACACACTCAATCAAACAGACTTCAACCTCTCCACAATGGCCAAGACCAGAGAGCTGTGTAAGGACATCAGGGATAAAATTGTAGACCTGCACAAGGATGGGATGGGCTACAGGACAATAGGCAAACAGCTTGGTGAGAAGGCAACCACTGTTGGCGCAATTATTAGAAAATGGAAGAAGTTCAAGATGACGGTCAATCACCCTCGGTCTGGGGCTCCATGCAAGATCTCACCTCGTGGGGCATCAATGATCATGAGGAAGGTGAGGGATCAGCCCAGAACTACACGGCAGGACCTGGTCAATAACCTGAAGAGAGCTGGGACCACAGTCTCAAAGAAAACCATTAGTAACACACTACGCCGTCATGGATTAAAATCCTGCAGCGTACGCAAGGTCCCCCTGCTAAGCCAGCGCATGTCCAGGCCCGTCTGAAGTTTGCCAATGACCATCTGGATGATCCAGAGGAGGAATGGGGAGAAGGTCATGTGGTCTGATGAGACAAAAATAGAGATTTTTGGTCTAAACTCCACTCACCGTGTTTGGAGGAAGAAGAAGGATGAGTACAACCCCAAGAACACCATCCCAACCGTGAAGCATGGAGGTGGAAACATCATTCTTTGGGGATGCTTTTCTGCAAAGGGAACAGGACGACTGCACCGTATTGAGGGGAGGATGGATGGGGCCATGTATCGCAAGATCTTGGCCAACAACCTCCTTCCCTCAGTAAGAGCATTGAAGATGGGTCGTGGCTGGATCTTCCAGCATGACAACGACCCGAAACACGCAGCCAGGGCAACTAAGGAGTGGCTCCGTAAAAAGCATCTCAAGGTCCTGGAGTGGCCTAGCCAGTCTCCAGACCTGAACCCAATAGAAAATCTTTTGAGGGAGCTGAAAGTCCGTATTGCCCAGCGACAGCCCCGAAACCTGAAGGATCTGGAGAAGGTCTGTATGGAGGAGTGAGCCAAAATCCCTGCTGCAGTGTGTACAAACCTGGTCAAGACCTACAGGAAACGTATGATCTCTGTAATTGCAAACAAAGGTTTCTGTACCAAATATTAAGTTCTGCTTTTCTGATGTATCAAATACTTATGACTTTGCAATAAAATGCAAATTAATTACTTAAAAATCATACAAAGTGATTTTCTGGATTTTTGTTTTAGATTGTCTCTCACAGTTGAAGTGTACCTATGATAAAAATTACATACCTCTACATGCTTTGTAAGTAGGAATACCTGCAAAATCAAATACTTGTTCTCCCCACTGTAACTAACGTTGGAGTGTAGACCACAGCCACGGAGACCATTAGAAGTGAGAGAGTGTGTAAACCCATCATGTTTCAATCTTCCTCAGAGAGCCCACATACCAGGGGAGGCTGGTGGAGGTAGAAATGGGGAGGACGGGCTCGTTACTACCGTTCCATTCTTTACGTTCCAGCCATTACGACGAGCCCGTCCTCCACATGTTTCCCTCCACCAGCCTCCACTGTATCTGACAGTGCCCAAAGAAAATATTTTTGATAGTGTCTTCAAATGCTTTTAATTAATGCACCACTACACACTTAAAAAATAGGGTTTATCAAGGGTTCTTTGGGAAGGGTGATGGTTTTATGTGAAACCTTTGAGTCCTTCAATGCTTCTTTGCAGTTCAGAAAAGGGTTCTTTCCTCTTTTAGTGATAATTGAAACGTAGGGGAGGGCAGCTCATAATTGTTTTGGGGGCGTGGTTTGCTCAATGCTCTTTGAGTGAGAGCATCATTCCAGTTTATCTTATCTGTTGTGTTATTGTAACAGTTTTGCTTCCGTCTCTCTCCTCGCCCTTACCTTGGCTTGAACCAGGGACCCTCTGCACACATCGACAACAGTCACCCTCGAAGCACCGTTACCCGTCGCTCCACAAAAGCCGCGGCCCTTGCAGAGCAAGGGAAACAACTACTTCAAGGTCTCAGAGCGAGTGACATTTCACACTGGTTACATTATTATGCCATTACATGTTAAATATGACTATGGCCAGTGAAAGTGTCTTGTGAAATAAGTAAGGAATAATCAACGAGGGGCTATGCGTTCTCTGGAAAATAAGGAATAATGAGGTGTGTTCCACAATGCGCTAGAATGCATAGAGCCCCGAGTTGAAACCCTTTCATACCATGGCTAGGGGCGGCAGGTAGCCTGGCGGGTAGGAGCATTGGGCCAGTAACTGAAAGGTTGCTGGATCGAATCCCAGAGCTGACAAGGTAAAAATCTGTCATTCTGCCCCTGAGCAAGGCAGTTAACCCTCTGTTTCCCAGGTGCCAATGATGTGGATGTCAATTAAGACAGCCCCCCGCACCTCTCTGACTCATAGGGGTTGGGTTAAATGCGTAAGACACATTTCAGTTGAATGCATTCAGTTCTCTGTAGTTATGTACTTGAAAATGTATCAATTGACCATTTGGGCATACTTTATACAAAATAGTCCAGTATTGCAAAGCTTCACTGGATCAATCTGAAACTTTGCACACACACACTGCTTCCATCTAGTGGCCAGAATCTAAATTGCGCCTAAACTGCAATATTATATTGTGGCTTTTCTCTTGCATTTCAAAGATGGAACTTCTTTTTTGGGGGAAAATGCATGTTTTTTTGTTTGTATTATCTTTTACCAGATCTAATGTGTTATATTCTCCTACATTAATTTCACATTTCCACAAACGGTCCTCTGTAGCTCAATTGGTAGAGCATGGCGCTTGTAACGCCAGGGTAGTGGGTTCGATCCCCGGGACCACCCATACGTATGACTGTAAGTCACTTTGGATAAAAGCATCTGCTAAATGGCATATTATAATATTATTATTATAAGAATATGCATCATATTCTTGCTTCAGGTCCTGAGCTACAGGCAGTTAGATTTGGGTATGTCATTTTAGGCGAAAATTGAAAAAAAGGGTCAGATCCTTTAGAGGTTAAACAGTGATTATGTTGCTGTTAGCCATCTATGGGGTCCCTAACACTCTATCTCCCCACAGCTGAAGCAAGAGCCTGGAGAAGACAACCCCATCTTTCTTCCTACTGACTCTGAGTATGACTGGCTCCTGGCCAAGATCTTTGTGAGGAGCGCCGACTTTCAAGAGCACCAGCTCAACGTCCACCTGCTGCGCACTCACCTCCTGGCTGAAGTGTTCGCCGTAGCACTGTTGCGCAACATGCCCATGGTGCACCCCCTCTACAAGGTACATAACACAGCACAGCATAACATAGCATAACCACAGGAGGTTGGGGAGGACGGGCTCGTGGTAATGGCTGGAGCGGAAAGAGTGGAATGGTATCAAATACATGGTTTCCATGTGTTTGATGCCATTCACTCCATTCCAGCCATTATTATGAGCCGTCCTCCCCTCAGCAGCCTCCACTGAGCATAATATAGCATAACATAATGTAGCATAGCATAGCATAATATAACATAGCATAATATAGCATAACATAACATAGCATAGCATAATATAACACAATATAGCATAACATCACATAATATTGCATGTCCAGTTCAAAAGTATAGTGCTCCGTGGATCAAATCAAATTGTATTTGTCACATGCGCCGAATACAACAGGTGTTGACCTTACCGTGAAATGCTTACTTACAATCCCTTAATCAACAATGCAGTTGTAAGAAAATAGAGTTAAGAAAATATTTACTAAATAAACTAAAGTTTAAAAAAGTAACACAATAAAAAAACAATAACGAGGCTATATAGAGGGGGTACCGGTACCAAGTCAATGTGCGGGGGTACAGGTTACTCGAGGTAATTGAGGTAATTTGTACATGTAGGTAGGGGTAAAGTGACTATGCATAGATAATAAACAGCGAGTAGCAGCAGTGTAAAAACAAAGGGGGGGTGGCCATTTGATTAATTGTTCAGCAGTCTTATGGCTTGGGGGTAGAAGCCGTTAAGGAGCCTTTTGGACCTAGACTAGGCGCTCCAGTACCGCTTGCCGTGCGGTAGCAGAGAGAAAAGTCTATGACTTGGGTGACTGGAGTCTTTGACAATTTTTGGGGCCTTCCTCTGACACCGCCTAGTATAGAGGTCCTGGATGGCAGGAAGCTTGGCCCCAGTGATGTACTGGGCCGTACGCATTACCCTCTGTAGCGCCTTACGGTCAGATGCCGAGCAGTTGCCATACCAGGCGATGATGCAACCGGTCAGGATGCTCTCGATGGTGCAGCTGTCAAACTTTTTGAGGATCTGGGGACCCATGCCAAATATTTTCAGTCTCCTGAAGGGGAATAGGTATTGTCGAGCCCCCTTCACAACTGTCTTGGTGTGTTTGCACCATGATTGACACATTGAAGTCTTATACACTTATTTCTAATGTGGTCCTCCAGACTGTCCTTACTAATGCCAGTTTCTCTCTTGGGATTGTTGACCATCCATCCTTCTCTCCACCCTGGTTTACTGCTTTGCTTCTGATTCCACACACCCGCTTACACCCTCCAGATCAACCTCTTGGCCCGGGCATTTCTGATAGCTGATGAAGGAGTTTTCACTAAGGTAGGCTACTGAGTGGACTGTTTCGGAGTAGAAGTGTGTGGTGTCCATATTAGGAATCCCACGTCCATGGAAGTTGTGTCAGAGTCAGCATGCATTCAGTTGTATTTTCTTTTAGTGAACCTACAGTACCACCGAGTAACCTAATATATGCCATTTAGCAGACGCTTTATCCACAGCGACTTAGTCATGCGTGCATATATTTTACGTATGGGTGGTCCCGGGAATCGAACCAGTACCCTGGCGTTTCAAGAGCCATGCCTACCAACTGAGCTACAAAGGACCACATCATACTTGCTGGGAGGTTCACTATCTCTCATAGAACCAGTGTAATATTGCAGCTTAGTTAAAGTACATTATAACGTTACAAATGATGTAATCATGTAACTTTTTAAGTGAGTATAGGTGTATATTTTATTAAAGCTTTTCCCCCAACCCCTGTATCATCGACGTTGTAGTTTGCCGCGCTGGGCGGAGAGGGGATGATTGAGATCCTGAGGAGATCTGTGGCCTCATTGACCTACAGCTCCCTCTGTATGCCGGAAGACATCACTGCCCGAGGTCTGGAGTCAGTCCAACAACTACTACAGGGATGATGGACTCAAGCTGTGGAACATCATCCACAGGTAGGCTACGACAGAGCAGACCTACGTGGTGGTGGTACAGTATAATCCGCTGGTAGAATCTACAGTGTGAGCATAGCTCTACATAGATATGATATCTTCTTCCTTTGTTCTTCCGTCTTCGCTATAGGTTCGTAGAGGGAGTGATTTGTTTCTATTACAAGAGTGACTCAGAGGTCCGGGAAGACCAGGAACTACAGAACTGGATCAAGGATATCTTTGACCATGGCTTCCTGGCCCAAGAATGCACAGGTGACTATGTACAGGGTAATAGGTGGGGGGTGGTAATGACGTATGGTGAAATGCCTTGTTTTTAACAATGTTTTTTGTGTCTGGACCGTAACTTCCCTGGCATAACTCACAACTTCACGTATGGTGAAATGTCTTGTTTTTAACAATGTTTTTTGTGTCTGGACCGTAACTTCCCTGGCATAACTCACAACTTCCATGGACTTGACTGTCTTATTAGTAACAGTCCACCCAGCCTCCCCCTGGCATAACTCCATTCACCGCACACCTCTTTCTCGGTTCTTACCTTTCTGTCCAGGAATCCCTCAGTCTTTCTCCACTGTGCCAGAGGTCATCTGAGTTCGTCACCGTGGTGATCTTCACCAGCTCAGGCCAACATTTCTCTGCTGTCAACTTCTGGACAGGTGGGTGTAGCGAGCCCGTATACTTTTTTTTTCAAGGGTTTTATTCAGTGGTGTAAAGTACTTCAGTAAAAATACTTTAAAGTACTACTTAAGTAGTTTTTAGGTTATCTGTACGTTACTTTACTATTTATATTCTCCAACTTTTACTTTTACTTCACTACATTCCTAATGAAAATAATGTACTTTTTACTCCATTCATTTTCCCTGACACCCAAAAGTACTCGTTCGATTTTGACAAAAAAATTGTCCAATTCACACACTTATGAAGAGAACATCCCTGGCGGACTCACTAAACACACATGCTTTGTTTGTAAATTATGTCTGAGTGTTGGAGTGTGCTCCTGGCTATCCATCAATAAAAAATACAAATAAAATGGTGCCGTCTGGTTTTCTTAATACAGGGAATTATAAATGGTGTATACTTTTACTTTTGATACTTAAGTACATTTGAGCAATTCCATTGACTTTTGATACATAACTATATTTAAAACCAAATACTTTTAGACTTTTACTCAAGTAGTATTTTACTGGGTGACTTACTTTTATTTGAGTCATTTTCTATTAAAGTATCTTTACTTTTACTCAAGTATAACAATTGAGTACTTTTTCTACCACTGGTGTTATTAAGCTAAATCTAAGCGCTACTGCCATTATCTGCCTCATCTATAATTTAGGAAGAGACATATTTGTTAAAATGTTGCAAGGTTTTGCAGTATTCCTTGCCTCTATCATATCATCATTTCAGAATACCACCATATCGGACGTCAGTAATAATCAGTCATTCTTCTTCATGTTACAGTATGACTATGGTGGCTGGATGCCCAACACCCCCATCTCCCTGCAACAGCCACCTCCCACCACTAAGGGGCAGTCTACTGAGCGCACCATGCGGGAGACCTTCCCAGATGTCGGCACACAGCACAGGGCATGTCACCATGTGGCTCCTTAGCAAGCAATCCAGTGACTTTGTGAGTCTGTCATCTTTCATGATCTATTATCAATGTCATCTAGGCACAAAATACTATATTTAGGTACAAAATATCCTATTTCACGTGTGCTTTTTAATGTTAAGTGATATTGTTACCTAGCAATATTTCTCTAACGATTATTCTCCATAGCACGGGTGGCCCTTGGCCAGTACCCCAAGAGCAGCTTCAACGGGTACCACCCTGCAGGATGATCGAGAAAGTTCCAGGCGGAGCTGAAAGTCTCTTCAGCGACCATCAATGCCAGGAACTCTGGGCTACCAGTGCCAACACTTTCATGGACCCTGCTGTGGTGGAGAACAGCGTGGCCATTTAGATAAGTCAAGGGCCTAGACCAGGGTCCAGTTCATTAGGCACTAATTGGAAGAAAACCGTGGAACTACCTGGACTTTTCCAACATAAGAAAGGTTTATTTTGGTTGTCCTTTGTGTATCGTTTTAAAAAGTGTTTTTGTTGCGTGCCTGATGAACAAGACGCCAGGCCTTGTACAGATTCTGGAGGCATGCACCAGTGAAACATACCGCACCTTCAATCTATATATTTTTTTTTTATTGAGCATAACCATTTTTTTGCTTCGCTAAACTAATGTCCCAATTCTATCAGATAAAGGGAAATGACTGTGGGTTCAGTCAGAATGTTATCGCTGTATCATAGTGTTAACTGTGTTAAACCAACACACACTTACATGAGTGTCCCTCTCACGGACAAAGAAAACTTGTTGACGTTATTATTACCTTTGTACGTGTAGCATATATGTTAAGAAATACAGGGTCTTTCTTACGGATTAATTTCTGGTGCCATACTCGGACTACAGGGATTGCTGGCAAAAATGAGCACTCCTGCTAAATGAGTGACACTGAAATGTTGATTAACAGTAAACAAGTGTGAGAGAACAATAGGTGTGACTCTTTGCTACAATTTAAAGCTAATATTTTTTATCTCCGGTTCTTCTTGTGATATTTGCCTGCACCTCATCTCATTTTGGTTGAAGCGCTGTCGACTCCTCATGTATTAAATAAAAAAAGACATGCATAAAACGATGAGGAAATGATGAATTTATATGAATTCCAGATATTTTGTTTAACACAACTCTCATTTCCTGATTTTTTTTTTCCACCATAATTTGCAAATAAATTCATAAAAAATCCTACAATGTGATTTTCTGGATTTTTTTTCCTCAATTTGTCTGTCATAGTTGACGTGTACCTATGATGAAAATTACAGGCCTCTCATCTTTTAAGGTGGGAGAACTTGCACAATTGGTGGTTGACTAAAATACTTTTTTTCCCACTGTAATTTGGTAGCTCCCTTTACTACCTAAATACTGCCTAACTTCACTACTGCTCCCCCTAGCCCTTGGCAACATTCCAATTAGATAAGCTAATCTCTTCTCCTAGGTTATACATTTTGTCAACCTTCAATTACGTGCAGTAATCTAAAGATGGTAAGTACACACAAAACATGATACAGATATCCCCAGTCCCTAACTCATCAATAATCGCTTTGTATCAATCTAATTCCCTCATAACTAATCTCACAATGATTATTGAGCCCTAAATCTGCTCCATGTGATCTCATCTCAAATGATCAATTATCAATTATTTTATCAACCCCCTAGGAAAATCTGTCTCCCCTTCTATTGTTCCTTTCGCTCCTGTAAATGTCATATTTCCTTAATTAGCCAATACAATCACATACTCCGTGTAAGTAAGACATTATATTTTATCCCAGGCAACCCCTTAACATAATGCTATAGGAGACTTCCATCAATCCTGGAAGACACTATATAATACCACGTTTCATTAAGTTTACTACACCTTCTAATATAACCCTATAACCCCTTTCTATTAATTTAATCATCGCAACCTGTTGCATTGATATTTTTAAAATATAAACCTATTGTTTAATAACTTCATACTTATAACCAATGTTTATTCAATCCATCATCCTAATAGTAAAAACGATATCCCATTGTTCACGTAACGAAACCAAATTATCGTTTTAGAATTCACCACTTATTGTCATACACCACTGGTGTTACCCAACCTATACAATAAAGTAATAACCATTAGACTTCGTCAAATAAATGCTTTTCATTCAACCATTCCACCTTTTGCGCGATACCGTCAAGCAAGTATAACCCTTTTACCCGGGAACTAGAACCATAAATTATTTTCCTTTGTCCTCAACTTAAATAATTTTCACAGCTCTATCGCCATTTCAGTTCGCTATTCAATTTCTTTAACTGTTCTCTCTGATTAGGCCCTAATTAATAAAACAAATACTTGCTATCGTTGATAAGCATACATTTAATTATATTCCTATCATTTAAACTATGTACTGTCTCTCACCCCTTCCCCCTTGCTCCTTCCTACACAACGGGGGAGGCGCGGGGACCTGCCCTAATCATCTTCCTTCTTAGGAAATAATGTCATTCGTACTTGTAACATATTTTCATAGACCTATCTAGAATACTTCTAAAGCTATCTAATTCAACTTTTAATACACATAGTAATCTAGGTCCATAGCCCCAATGCAGCTTTAGCCACTGTCCCTACCTGGGTTCGAACTCAGGGACCCTCTACATACATCGCCAGTCACTCTCAACGATTATTTCAAAGCAACTACTTCCAGTTCATAGACAAGTGATGTCACCAAATGAAAACTGCACTAGCTCTCACCTCATTCAGCAACACAACAACTCTCTTTCCCTCCACCTATTCCCTATTGAATAAGTGAGTCTTTCTATTTAACCCCAACCACGCTACAAATCTTCCATTCAACATCACCAAACCAAATACTCAGTAGTATCCGGTTACCACCCATACCAGCCGTTGAATTCACTCATACATACAGATTTCACCTTATGCAATTTGCAAATAAATTCATAAAAAATCCTACAATGTGATTTTCTGGATTTTTTTTCCTCAATTTGTCTGTCATAGTTGACGTGTACCTATGATGAAAATTACAGGCCTCTCTCATCTTTTTAAGTGGGAGAACTTGCACAATTGGTGGCTGACTAAATACTTTTTTTCCCCACTGTAATTTGGTAGCTCCCTTTTACTACCTAAATACTGCCTAACTTCACTACTGCTCCCCCTAGCCCTTGGCAACATTCCAATTAGATAAGCTAATCTCTTTCTCCTGGTTATACATTTTGTCAACCTTCAATTACCGTCAGTAATCTAAAGATGGTAAGTACACACAAAACATGATACAGATATCCCCAGTCCTAACTCATCAATAATCGTTTGTATCAATCTAATTCCTCATAACTAATCTCACAATGATTATTGAGCCCCTAAATCTGCTCCATGTGATCTCATCTCAAATGATCCATTATCAATTATTTTATCAACCCCCTAGGAAAATCTGTCTCCCCTTCTATTGTTCCTTTCGCTCCTGTAAATGTCATATTTCCTTAATTAGCCAATACAATCACATACTCTGTGTAAGTAAGACATTATATTTTATCCCAGGCAACCCCTTAACATAATGCTATAGGAGACTTCCATCAATCCTGGAAGACACTATATAATACCACGTTTCATTAAGTTTACTACACCTTCTAATATTAACCCTATAACCCTTTCTATTAATTTAATCATCGCAACCTGTTGCATTGATATTTTTAAAATATAAACCTATTGTTTAATAACTTCATACTTATAACCAATGTTTATTCAATCCATCATCCTAATAGTAAAAACGATATCCCATTGTTCACGTATGAAACCAAATTATCGCTTTTAGAATTCACCACTTATTGTCATACACCACTGGTGTTACCCAACCTATACAATAAAGTAATAAACCATTAGACTCCGTCAAATAAATGATTTTCATTCAACCATTCCACCTTTTTGCGCGATACCGTCAAGCAAGTATAACCCTTTACCCGGGAACTAGAAACCATAAATTATTTTCCTTTGTCCTCAACTTAAATAATTTTCACAGCTCTATCGCCATTTCAGTTCGCTATTCAATTTCTTTAACTGTTCTCTCTGATTAGGCCCTAATTAATAAAACAAATACTTGCTATCGTTGATAAGCATACATTTAATTATATTCCTATCATTTAAACTATGTACTGTCTCTCACCCCTTCCCCCTTGCTCCTTCCTACACAACGGGGGAGGCGCGGGGACCTGCCCTAATCATCTTCCTTCTTAGGAAATAATGTCATTCGTACTTGTAACATATTTTCATAGACCTATCTAGAATACTTCTAAAGCTATCTAATTCAACTTTTAATACACATAGTAATCTAGGTCCATAGCCCCAATGCGAAAGCTTTAGCCACTGTCCCTACCTGGGTTCGAACCCAGGGACCCTCTACATACATCGCCAGTCACTCTACAACGATTATTTCAAAGCAACTACTTCCAGTTCATAGAGCAAGTGATGTCACCAAATGAAAACTGCACTAGCTCTCACCTCATTCAGCAACACAAAAACTCTCTTTCCCTCCACCTATTCCCTATTGAATAAGTGAGTCTTTCTATTTAACCCCAACCACGCTACAAATCTTCCATTCAACATCACCAAACCAAATACTCAGTAGTATCCGGTTACCACCCATACCAGCCGTTGAATTCACTCATACATACAGATTTCACCTTATGCCATTGAAATGCCCAATAAACCATAATAGTTCAATGGAGCCCCCTATTGGCTCTCCACTATATTATACATTACTTCTATAACCACATTAGTTATGGTCCGATTACCCATTAAACCTTATCACATAATCAAACAACGGCACAACCTTAAACTCATATGGGGCGGCAGGTAGCCCAGTAACCAAGAGCACCGTGCCAGCAACCGAGAGGTCGCTGGCTCCAATCCCCGAGCCGACCAGGCGAAAAATCTGCCGATGTGCCCCCGAGCAAGGCACCCAACCCCAATTGCTCCTGCAAGTCGCTCTGGACAAGAGCGTCTGCTAAATGACAAAACATTTCAATGTAAATATTCTCTACTTTCTCACGTATGATGTACGTCTACGTTTGGGTGAGAAAGTTCATACGTATATATCGTTAGAAATGTATAGGTACTTCTCAAATAATCGCTTCGTGGTGTTTTTAGCCAATTCTTAATCGACACAATCACTTCTTCAAACATTTTACCCGTGGAACCAAAAAATAGACTGTCCTTTCTGGACACTGCCCTTTCCTTTATCTCTGCAGTCGCGATGGTTATGACCTGTTTTGTTACAGTATTTACACAGGGCCTTACACTCCCTGGCCAAATGACCCTCCTTGTTACAGTTAAAGCACTTCCTCTTACCTCCTCCCTATTCTGCCTCCCTGATTTATTATAGCTATCTAATTTAGTCTTTCCTGACTCTCCAAAAGCCATACTCTCGCTGTGTCTAGCCCCCTCCTCGCTGTTTCTTCAAACCGTCCGCAATTTACATGCATCTACCTAATCATATTCATTTCCCATGGTAGAAAAATAAGAAATCCCCCTGTTTAGTAATAATTCAATCCAAAATTATTTTCCTTGGGACTTATTATCTGGTGCGACTCTTGAGCCAATGTTTATGATCTGCTTTTGTAATTAACCATTTAAATTATCCAACCGTAACCCAGAGTTTTTTTAAATCCCAGTTTCATGAAAGGGATGGGACAACCATTTTTTTTCTCACGCGACCTATTTTAGTCCCTTCCTTGAAACAATGATCACGTATTTCGATGGATCATTAGGTCTCACACGTATACAACCTTATACGATTTTTTGCTAACACTATCCGTAACCTAGAGGTCGTAACTGCTCCAGTTTCATGAAATAGACAGAGTTAGAGCAAATCCCCAGTTGTTTATGACTCTTGACTTGTTTAATGTATCTATCTCACACGCTGATAATTATCTCCCTTCCTGTTTATATTGTAAAGACTGTATCTCGTACAATCTCAATATTAACTAGTTTATTTTTGGTAATGGCCATTTACCTAGAGTCATTTTCGGACCCTCCTTCCTTCCCTTTATAATTCTCTTATGAGATTTTGGTAACTATTCTCTGCCCTTCACATGAATTACTATTCTCATACAAGTTCAAATAATTTCACCAAAATCCATGAATAAAAATTACTGACCTCCTCCTTGAAGTTGGGATTTAAATGCTTTTTCCAGATCTCGACAACGTCTTTATCGTTCATAAGATTCATCACCGGCCTGTTTATAACCTTAACGTCGAAGGCCAGGTCTATTCTATATGGATGCTATCATCCGCCCGTGCACGGTTTTCGGTGTCCTCAGAACGATAAAGACGTATTTTGAGCTCCGCTCGAAGGACCATTTGTCAGGAGAATTTCTATCTCTAATTAATCAAACTTAATGCTTTGAATAATTCCCAGAGGGTGTAAGGCTCTGGTTTAATGAATTAAACGAAGGTCCGCAACCAGCAAGAATGATCTGTATGTTTTAATCATGGAGAGCTCTGCCGCCAAAAAATACATATACAGCCTTTATACCCCCTGACACACAAAGGCACTTTGCTCTGCCCACCTTTAAACAGCTTCTCAGTCCCCTTCACCCTGGAATGCTTTCTCAGCAGTTTCTAACTCCTCCCCCTCTGTTAGTGGGTTGACACTACATTATAACTCTAACACCGTTCACACATTTATACTGTATTTGGGGTGAAATACTTTAGTCATTATTCTTAAAATACAAATTAATCTATCAGTTTGGCGACTAATATGTAGTGAGGACCAGCCAACAAGAGCGTACAGGTCACAGTGGTGGGTAGTATATGGGGCTTTGGTGACAAAATGGATGGCACTGTGATAGACTACATCCAATTTGCTGAGTAGAGTGTTGGAGGCTATTTTGTAAATGACATCGCCGAAGTCAAGGATCGGTAGGATAGTCAGTTTTACGAGGGCATGTTTGGCAGCATGAGTGAAGGTGGCTTTGTTGCGAAATAAGAAGCCGATTCTAGATTTAACTTTGGATTGGAGATGCTTAATGTGAGTCTGGAAGGAGAGTTTACAGTCTAACCAGACACCTAGGTATTTGTAGTTGTCCACATACTCTAGGTCAGACCCGTCGAGAGTAGTGATTCTAGTCGGGTGGGCGGGTGCCAGCAGCGTTCGATTGAAGAGCGTAGAGGTGGATCTGAGAATCACCAGCAGCAAAAGCGACATCATTGATATACACAGAGAAAAGAGGCGGCCCAAGAATTGAACCCTGTGGCACCCCCATAGAGACTGCCAGAGGTCCAGACAACAGGCCCTCCGATTTGACACATTGAACTCTATCTGAGAAGTAGTTGGTGAACCAGGCGAGGCAGTCATTTGAGAAACCAAGGCTATTTAGTCTGCCAATAATAATGCGGTGGTTGACAGAGTCGAAAGCCTTGGCCAGGTCGATGAAGACGGCTGCACAGTACTGTCTATTATCGATCGCGGTTATAATATCGTTTAGGACCTTGAGCGTGGCTGAGGTGCACCCATGACCAGCTCGGAAACCGGATTGAATGGCGGAGAAGGTACGGTGTGATTCGAAATGGTCGGTGATCTGTTTTTTAATTAGGCTTTCAAAAACTTTCGAAAGGCAGGGCAGGATGGATATAGGTCTGTAACAGTTTGGATCTAGAGTGTCACCCCCTTTGAAGAGGGGGATGACTGTGGCAGCTTTCCAATCTCTGGGGATCTCAGACGTTACGAAAGAGAGGTTGAACAGGCTAGTAATAGGGGTTGCGACAATTTTGGCGGCTAATTTTAGAAAGAAAGGGTCCAGATTGTCTAGCCCAGATGATTTGTAGGGGTCCAGATTTTGCAGCTCTTTCAGAACATCAGCTGTCTGAATTTGTGTGAAGGAGAAGCGGGGGGGCATGGGCAAGTTGCAGCGGAGGGTGCAGAGCTGGTGGCCGGGGTAGTGGTAGCCAGGTGGAAAGCATGGCCAGCCGTAGCAAAATGCTTGTTGAAATTCTCGATTATTGTAGATTTATCGGTGGTGATAGTGTTTCCTAGCCTCAGTGTAGTGGGCAGCTGGGAGGAGGTGCTCCCAAAACTTTTTGGAGTTAGTGCTACAGGATGCAAATTTCTGTTTGAAAAAGCTAGCCTTTTCTTTTCCTAACTGCTTGTGTATATTGGTTCCTAACTTCCCTGAAAAAGTTGCATATTGCGGGGGCTATTCGATGCTAATGCAGTACGCCACAGGATGTTTTTGTGCTGGTCAAGGGCAGTCAAGTCTGAGGAGAACCAGGGGCTATATCTGTTCTTAGTTCTGTATTTTTTGAATGGGGCATGCTTATTTAAGATTGAGAGGAAATCACTTTTAAAGAACAACCAGGCATCCTCTACTGACGGAATGAGATCGATATCCATCCAGGATACCTGGGCCAGGTCAATTAGGAAGGCCTGCTCGCTAAAGTGTTTTAGGGAGTGTTTGACAGTGATGAGGGGTGGTCGTTTGACCGCGGACCCGTTACGGACGCAGGCAATAAGGCAGTGATCGCTGAGATCCTGGTTGAAGACAGCGGAGGTGTATTTAGAGGGTAAGTTAGTCAGGATGATATCTATGAGGGTGCCTATGTTTACGGATTTAGGGTTGTACCTCATAGGTTCCTTGATAATTTGTGTGAGATTGAGGGCATCTAGTTTGGATTGTAGGATGGCCGGGGTGTTAAGCATATCCCAGTTTAGGTCACCAAGCAGTATGAACTCTGAGGATAGATGGGGGGTAATCAATTCACATATGGTGTCCAGGGCACAGCTGGGGGCTGAGGGGGGTCTGTAGCAAGCGGCAACAGTGAGAGACTTATTTCTGGAAAGGTGGATTTTTAGAAGTAGGAGCTCAGACTGTTTGGGCACAGACCTGGATAGTATGAAAGAGCTCTGCAGGCTATCTCTACAGTAGATTGCAACTCCACCCCCTTTGGCAGTTCTATCTAGACTGAAAATGTTGTAGTTGGGGATGGACATTTCTGAATTTTTGGTGGCCTTCCTAAGCCAGGATTCAGACACTGCTAGAACAACATGTGGTCCTCTGTAGCTCAGCTGGTAGAGCACGGCACTTGTAACGCCAAGGTAGTGGGTTCGATCCCCGGGACCACCCATACACAAAAATGTATGCACGCATGACTGTAAGTCGCTTTGGATAAAAGCGTCTGCTAAATGGCATATTATTATTATTATATTATTATCAAGGTTGGCGGAGTGTGCTAACGCAGTGAATAACTCAAACTTAGGGAGGATGCTTCTGATGTTAACATGCAAAAAACCAAGCCTTTTACGGTTACAGAAGTCAAGAAATGATAGCTCCTGGGGAGTAGGAGTGATACTGGGGGCTGCAGGGCCTGGGTTAACCTCTACATCACCAGAGGAACAGAGGAGGACTAGAATAAGGATACGGCTAAAGGCTTTAAGAACTGGTCTTCTAGTGCGTTGGGTACAGAGAAAGGGGGCAGATTTCCGGGTGTTGTAGAATAGCTTCAGGGCATTATGTACAGACAAGGATATGGAAGGATATGAGTACAGTGGAGGTAAACCTAAGTGTTGGGTAACAATGAAAAAGAGATAGCATCACTGGAGGCACTGATTGAGCCGGTCTCCGCGTGTATGGGGGGTGGAACAAAGGAGCTATTTGAGGCAGTTTGAGAGGGACTTGGGGCTCTTCAGTGAAATTGTATAATAAGAACTAACTGGAACAGCAATAGGCAATGCATATTGACATGGAAGAGAGGCATAAAGCAATCACAGGTGTTATTCGAGAGAGCTAAGACAACAACTGGTAATGGCGATGAAAGTTTGGGCTGAGGCTTAACAGGACAGGGTACCATGTAAAGGAACAGTCCAGCAGGCATCAGCTGTGCAGCTGAGTGATAATAAGGTCCAGTGAACAGCAATATGTGAGTCCGAGAGCAGTTCGAATTGGTGCTACAGCACATGCGAGCAGGAAGCACGGCTGTTGTTTGCGTGTGCTAGGGCCGGGGGCTAGCAGATGGATCTTCAGTGGTCGCCGTAACGGGAAGCCTGTTGAAACCACAGACGATTACATCGGCAGACCAGTCGTGATGGATCGGCGGGGCTCCGTGTCGACTCTAGGAGGTCCCGTCTGGTTGACAGAGAGGTAGATAGCCGGGAGATGGGCCTGACTCGAGACTAGCTCAAGGCTGATTAGCCAACAACAACATCCATTTAGTTGCAGCTAGCTAGTTGCGATGATCCGGTGTTAAAGGTCCAGTGATTCAGTGATTCCGCCAGAAAATATGATATGTTATGGGTCGATAACGCGCTGTGCAGACAGTGCAGACTGGCCGATAATAGTCCAGGCTAGAGCTGGCTGGTAGGTAGTGCAGGCCACGGACAACGGTGAAAAACCGCTAACGGTGGCTAATAGCAAGTAGCTAGTTAGCTGGCTACTCCCATCCGGTAGACAGAGAGGTAGATAGCCGGGATATGGGCTTGAGGCTAGCTCAAGGCTAACTGGTGCTTGCTTCGGGGGCAATGGTGATTAGCCAACAGCAACATCCATTCGGTTGCGGCTAGCTAGTTGCGATCCGGTGTTAAGGTCCAGTGATTCAGTTATTCCGGCAGAAAATCCGGTGTTCTGGGTGAAAACCGATATCGGTGGCTAATAGCAAGTAGCTAGTTAGCTGGCTAGCTAGTTTCAACTGGAGATTCTAGATAAAAGGTAAGTCAATAATAGAATCCGTTCCACATTGAGTGAGGCGGGTTGCAGGAAAGTATATTTAGTAGATGGATGAAAAATGTGATAGGGAAATATGTACGAAAAATACAAAAAATACAAAAAACAGGCTATTTACACGGACACACAACAGAGCACACGACCGCACTGCTACGCCATCTTGGAATGTTCTGTTTCTTTCTTATATCTTTGCATAATTGTCTACATTTGAAGAGCTTTATTCTATTATACTGGATTGATTTGTTGTGATATTTATACTGCTTGCTTGCCTCCATATGCAAATAGAAAATGCATATTCTGTGGATTATTTCTTTTGGAGTTGTTTAACGTTCATAAAAGCTGTCTGTCTTGACATGAGTACTTGACTTCAGTTAATCCAGTTACGCAATAACTTCTGACTTACAGCAGTGGTGGGAGGTTTGCCTTACAGGAACTAATTGTCCTTTTTATTCAAACCACAGAGTTTTGATTCCTGCTTTCAACACACGCACACACACACACACACACACACACACACACACACACACACACACACACACACACACACACACACACAGAAACAGATTTAGGGGTTAAGGTTACAATGGCAGGAGATGGCACCTAGAGATACCACTGATAAGTGGTACGTTGTGAAATGTTAAAGTGGAGCTGGGGTTTTGTATAAGTCAAGTATTTCAGAGAGAGCTTGTTCTCTTTCTGCAATTTAATACGAATTAGAATTTGACGTGTAAGATGTAATGAGCATGATGAATATGATGACCACTCATTACAAATATACTGTTATGACAACCTGCTTTCCAGCAGTGTTGGGGAAGCTACTCTGAAAATATAGTTTACCAAGCTACCAATTACTTGACACTGGAATAAGTTGAGCTACAGTAAGCCTACCATTAAAGAGAAATATAGTTGGTTTAACTTGCTACTATGAAAATGTTGTTCACTACTTCAAAACTACCTGGTGATTAATAAGAGACACCCCACTGGGCTAAAACTGGTTAAATCAATGATCTTACCACGTCATTTCAACCAAAAAAAAACAATGTTATTACGTTGATACAACGTGGAAAACTGATTGGATTTGCAAAAAGTAATCAACGTTGATTTTACGTTGAATTCGCGGTTAGTGTAAATCAAAACTAGATGTTGATCTGACGTCTGTGCCCAGTGGGCCTGTTCTTTCTGAACCTTCAAAAGAGATACAGAACTTGAGTCTTTAGAACTAGACATTTTATCTACTAGGCCAATAACTCCATGCTCTCTTTTTCAAAGTGGTCTTGTCAACTTAGTTGTCTGAGCAGAGTCTTTCATTCACACGACACGAATTATCTTCTTTACTTAAATGTTTTGCCAAAAGTAATTAACTACTGAAAACAATATAAAGATTTAAATTAAACTACCACAAACACTACGAAGATTTAAATTTAGTTAAACCAGGTATGTGATTTTGTGAACATGTATGATGTAAACATACCTGTGTATGATGTCAGGCCTAGATTTTTTTAAAGCGCTTTCCTCATTCCTCTCCTCATTCACTGAATCAGAGAGATCTCTCGAGGAGGTTCTTAACTTTTCTTAGGAAGGGGAAACCCCTGAACCACATTGCCTAGTGTAAGTCTACACACCCCTTGCACAGTTTTCACATTTTGCTGCCTTAAAATTAAATCTAAAAGCGCCCAAAAACTCAAATTATGTAGGCCCTAATTATTATGATATCTTGCACTGTACTGTATACTGAACAAAAATATAAATGCAACCTGTAAAGTGTTGGTCCCATGTTTCATGAGCTGAAATAAAAGATCCCAGAAATTATCCATACGCACAAAAAGCTTATTTCTCTCCAATTTTGGGCACAAATTTGTTTATATCCCTGTTAGTGAGCATTTCTCTTTTGCCAAGATGATCCATCCACCTGACAGGTGTGGCATATCAAGAAGCTGATTAAGCAGCATGATCATAAAAGGCCACTCTAAAATGTGCAATTTTGTCACACAAAACAATGCCACAGATGTCTCAAGTTTTGAGGGAGCGTGCAATCGGCACGCTGACTGCAGGAATGTCCACTAGAGCTGTTGCCAGATAATTAAATGTTAATTTCTCTACCATAAGCTGCCTCCAATGTCGTTTTAAAGAATTTGGCAGTACGTTCAACTGGCCTCACAACCGCAGACCACGTATAACCCCACCAGCCAAGGACCTCCACATCTTGCATCTTCACATGCGGGATCGTCTGAGACAAGCCACTTGAACAGCTGGTGAAACTGCAGAGTATTTCTGTCTGTAATAAAGCCCTTTTGTGGGGAAAAACTCATTCTGATTGGCTGGGCCTGGCTCCCCAGTGGGTGAGCCTTGCTCCCAAGTGGGTGGGCCTATGCCCTCCCAGGCCCACCCATGGCTGCACCCCTGCCCAGTCATGTGAAATCCATAGATTAGGGCCTATTTTATTTATTTCAATTGACTGATTTCCTTATATGTAAGTCAGTAAAATCGTTGAAATTGTTGCATGTTGAGTTTATATGTTGGCCTGGAACATGTATTCCTAGGTAGTGTCTGTCTTGTCTAGTGGAACTTCCATCCATGGTCTCCATGATAGGTGAATTGACAAAACCAGACTAAAACAATGAGAGACATCCAGTGCAGACCTGGGTTCAAATACTGTTTGAAATCGTTAAAATACTTTGACTGTTTGCTTTAACCTGCCTGGAGTGCCAGGTGAGCGAGGTTTGCACTTTTGGGACTTTTCTATTGGTTCCATTGCAACTGGCAAGCTCAATCAAGCACAGCTATAGTATCTGAAATTATTTCAATTAATATTTGAAGCCAGGTCTGATTCAATTGCTGGCGAGTGTCAAAAGCAGTGCACTATATAGGGGATAGGGTGCCATTTGGGACACATACTCAGATGTTTCCTATCCTCCCTGACTTCCTCAGGTCCCTCTGGGAGACTACCCTGAGGAACAGTTTATTGAGAAGACCCCACTGGAGAAGATCAAAGATCTCCAGAAGGAGCTGAAGGTCTTCAACTACAAAATCAAAGCCAGGAATGTGGGCCTTGCACTGCCCTATACCTATGTGAACCCTGAGAATGTTGAAAACAGTGTAGCCATCTAAAACGATTCGGGAGATACACTGCAAAAATATTAAATTCAACCTTTTTTGATGCATTTTCTGGGTACCGCAAAGCCTTACCTTGAAAGCAGTCTAAGCAGACATAGTACAGTTATGGACCTGAACTCAAACACTCATAAAAAGAATGTCCTTTTCAACATCGAAGTGCTTTCATATAAATTCTAGGAATGGATACAAAGATTTTACACAAACTGACATTGGAGAGATTTTTGACACAAAGGATGCCTGGAACCAACTCAGTTGCATTGTTTAAAATGTAAAATTATGACAAGCCAACCCAATCAAGGCTCTTTCATCTGAAACAAAAAACTATACTTGTTATTGTCCAGTTGTTTCATTTTTTAACTAGCAAATCACTTGAAGGTTGTTGTGATCTGAATGGTTTTAGTGGAAGTTTATGACACAACTGAAATGAGAAATAGTCAGTTGCTCGTCCCTCTCTTTCAGTCATATTGAGAGAACCAGATCTCTTTTACAAATGAGCCCTGTTATATAAAAAATACACATTAAATACGAAATGTAATCATGTCCTCTAATGTCTTTAATCCAGTTTTCTGTTATTGATTCACTCCCTTTAATTCCTCATCCACTCCCACCTGTTTTCTGGAACCCATCCAACTTGTGCCACATGCTTCCCAGATGATTTCAACACAACATGTCACCTATAAAGACCTGTTTTTGAGTGTAAAAAAAAACTGTTGGCCCAGTTTAAAATACACATGCTATATTAACAACTGTTGTTATCAGATCAAGACAGTAGAATCCCTATTAGATCACATTTACAGTTGAAGTCGGAAGTTTACATACACCTTAGCCAAATACATTTAAACTCAGTTTTTCACAATTCCTGACATTTAATCCTAGTAAAAATTCCTGTCTTAGGTCAGTTAGGATCAACACTTTATTTTTAAGAATGTGAAATGTCAGAATAATAGTAGAGAGAAGGATTTATTTCAGCTTTTATTTCTTTCATCACATTCCCAGTGGGTCAGAAATTTCCATACACTCAATTAGTATTTGGTAACATTGTCTTTAAATTGTTTAACTCAAACGTTTCAGGTAGCCTTCCACAAGCTTCCCACAATAAGTTGGGTGAATTTTGGCACATTCCTCCTGACAGAGCTGGTGTAACTGAATCAGGTTTGTAGGCCTCCTTGCTCACACACGCTTATTCAGTTCTGCCCACAGATTTTCTATAGGATTGAGGTCAGGGCTTTGTGATGGCCACTCCAATACCTTGACTTTGTTGTCCTTAAGCCATTTTGCCACAACTTTTGGAAGTATGCTTAGGGTCATTGTCCTTTTGGAAGACCCATTTGCGACCAAGCTTTAACTTCCTGACTGATGTCTTGAGATGTTGCTTCAATATATCCACATAATTTTCCTTCCTCATGATGCCATCTATTTTGTGAAGTGCACCAGTCCCTCCTGCAGCAAAGCACCCCCACAGCATGATGCTGCCACCCCGAGCTTCACGGTTGGGATGGTGTTCTTCGGCTTTGCAAGCAACTCCCTTTTTCCTCCAAACATAACGATGGTCATAATGGCCAAACAGTTCTATTTTTGTTTCATCAGACCAGAGGACATTTCTCCAAAAAGTACGATCTTTGTCCCCATGTTCAGTTGCAAACCGTAGTCTGGCTTTTTTATGGCGGTTTTGGAGCAGTGGCTTCTTCCTTGGTGAGCGGCCTTTCAGGTTATGTCGATATAGGACTCTTTTTACTGTGGATATAGATACTTTTGTACCTGTTTCCTCCAGCATCTTCACAAGGTCCTTTGCTGTTGTTCTGGGATTGATTTGCACATTTTCGCACCAAAGTACGTTCATCTCTAGGAGACAGAACGCGTCTCATTCCTGAGCGGTATGACGGCTGCGTGGTCCCATGGTGTTTATACTTACGTACTATTGTTTGTACCGATGAACGTGGTACCTTCAGGCGTTTGGAAATTGCTCCCAAGGATGAACCAGACTTGTGGAGGTCTACTTGTGTCATTTACAAAGGAGATGTCCTAACCGACTTGCCAAAACTATAGTTTGTTAACAAGAAATTTGTGGAGTGGTTGAAAAACAAGTTTTAATGACTCCAACCTAAGTGTATGTAAACTTCCGACTTCAACTGTAAGTCTACATTTGGTATTAAAATATTTCTCTTCAGATCATAATCGTCCTTTCTGTTTCTAGACCTGTCTGACAACACCAGGGTCGTATACAAACCAAAGCGGAATTTGTCCAATTAGAAAGCGTATGTTTTCGTTTTCCATTGTGAAACATTTTGCTAATGAATACAAACCCGATTTGGTCAAAGCGTTGCACGTGATCCATGCACCACATAATTGTATCCACGTTGCATGTTTATGCAAGGTGTAAATGAGGGCTTAACTAGCTAACAATTATAGTAGAGAGAAAGTTTTTGTAATGTTCCCCTGATGTTTGAGTGTCCAGTTTTCCATTAGTCCTGGGAACATTCTACAGTGCTCGTGAAAAAAGTATTTGCCCTTTTTATAATTTTCTCTACTTTGCATATTTTTGATACTGAATGTTATCAGATCTTCAACCAAAACCTAATATTAGATAAAGGGAACCTGAGTGAACAAATAACACAAAAATTGCATACTTATTTTATTTATTTCGTAAACAAAGTTATGCAACACCCAATGCCCCTGTGTGAAAAAGTAATTGCCCCCTTATACTCAATAACTGGATGTGCCAGCTTTAGCTACAATGACTCCAACAAAACACTTCCTGTAGTTGTCGATCAGTCTTTCACGATGCCTAGAAGTCAACAATGTCTCATACAACCTTTCTGTAGTGTGGATGGCAGAACAAGAGAACAAACAATCATCAATCATTCCTTTATATCAAGTAATATTTTTCAAATTAGAGTTGACCAACCACAGACCAATCCAACCGAGATATCCATTCAGATCAAACCTCCCAACATTTTCTAGCCGGGGTTCATTCACACCTTCGTGTGAAAACCTTGAGGGGGTGGCTTGTGTACAATATAGAGATTCACTCTGAACAAATGAATTTATTCCCCCGGGGAGGGGGGTGGGGTCTGACGCTTCAGACGGCTATATCAGTCTGCTTATACGGGACTATTAAAGGCCCTGTACACCACGTTTGTGAATAAATAAATAAAAATATATATATTTACACTACCGGTGAAAGTTTTAGAACACCTACTCATTCAAGGGTTTTTCTTTATTTTTACTATTTTCTACATTGTAGAATAATAGTGAAGACATCAAAACTATGAAATAACACATATGGAATCATGTAGTAACCAAAAAAGTGTTAAACAAATCAAAATATATTTGATATTTGAGATTCTTCAAATAGCCACCCTTTGCCTTGATGACAGCTTTGCACAATCTTGGCATTCTCTCAACCAGGTTCACCTGGAATGCTTTTCCAACAGTCTTAAAGGAGTTCCCACATATGCTGAGCACTTGTTGGCTGATATTTCTTCAATCTGCAGTCGAATTCATCCCAAACCATCTCAATTGGGGGGGATTGTGGAGGCCAGGTCATCTGATGCAGCACTCCATCACTCTCCTTGGTCAAATAGCCCTTACACAGCCTGGAGGTGTGTTTTGGGACATTGTCCTGTTGAAAAACAAATGATAGTCCCACTAAGCGCAAACCAGATGGGATGGCATATCGCTGCATAATGCTGTGTTAGCCTTGCTGGTTAAGTGTGCCTTGAATTCTAAATAAATCACAGACAGTGTCACCAGCAAAGCACCCCCACACCATCACACCTCCTCCTACATGCTTCACGGTGGGAACCACACATGTGGAGATAATCTGTTCTTCTACTCTACGTCTCACAAAGACAGGGCAGTTGGAACCAAAAATCTCACATTTGGACTCATCAGACCAAAGGACAGATTTCCACCGGTCTAATGTCCATTGCTCATGTTAGTTGGCCCAAGCATGTCTCTTCTTCTTATTGGTGTCCTTCAGTAGTGGTTTATTTGCAGCAATTCAACCATGAAGGCCTGATTCACGAAGTCTCCTCTGAACAGTTGATGTTGAGATGTGTCTGTTACTTGAATTCTGTGAAGCATTTATTTGGGCTGCAATCTGAGGTGCAGTTAACTCTAATGAACGTATCCTCTGCAGCAGAGGTAACTCTGGGTCTTCCTTTCCTGTGGCGGTCCTCATGAGAGCCAGTTTCCTCATAGCGCTTGATTGTTTTTGCGACTGCACTTGAAGAAACGTTAAAAGTTCTTGACATTTTCCGGATTGACTGACCTTCATGTCTTAAAGTAATGATGGACTGTCATTTCTCTTTGCTTATTTGAGCTGTTCTTGCCATAATATGGACTTGGTCTTTTACCAAATAGGGCTATCTTCTGTATACCACCCCTACCTTGTCACAACACAACTGATTGGCTCAAACACATTAAGAAGGAAAGAAATTCCACACATTAACTTTTAAGAAGGCACACCTGTTAATTGAAATGCATTCCAGGTGACTGCCTCATGAAGCTGGTTGAGAGAATGCCAAGAGTGTGAAAAGCTGTCATCAATGCAAAAGGTTGGCTACTTGAAGAATCTCAAATATAAAATATATTTAGATTTGTTTAACACTTTTTTGGTTACTACATGATTCCATGTGTTATTTCATAGTTTTGATGTCTTCACTATTATTCTACAATGTAGAAAATAGTAAAAATAAAGAAAAACCCTTGAATGAGTAGGTGTGTCCAAACTTTTGACAGGTACTGTATATATATATTTTAACAGAATAGTTTCACCATAATAAAACAAGAGTTCGTTCACGTTACAGGGTTGACCTTAAAATGAGGAACAATGATGTTGAAAATGTGGAGAAATGTTGTCGTTTTGACCAGATTTGGTCAATTGTTGCCGTGATCCACGCACCACATGTTCCTATCACATGTTGCATGTTTATGCAAGGTGTAAATGGGGGCTTACCCAGCTAACAATTATAGGGAGAAAGAACAATTTTGTAATGTTCCCATAAGGTTTGAGTGTCCAGTTTTCCATTAGTCCTAGGAACATTCTACAGTGCCGTGAAAAAGTGTTTGCCCCTTTTATAATTTTCTCTACTTTTCTCTATTTTTGATACTGAATGTTATCAGATCTCCAACCAAAACCTAATATTAGATAAAGGGAACCTGAGTGAACAAATAACACAACATGCCAAGAGTGTGCAAAGCTGTCATCAAGGCAAAGGGTGGCTACTTTGATTCCATGTGTTATTTCATAGTTTTGATGTCTTCACTATTATTCTACAATGTAGGAAATAGTAAAAATAAAGAAAAACCCTTGAAAGAGTAGGTGTGTCCAAACTTTTGACTGGTACTGTATATATATATATATTTTTTTTTTAACGGAATAGTTTCACCATAATAAAACAAGAGTTCAGTTCACGTTACAGGGTTGACCTTAAAATGAGGAACAATGATGTTGAAAATGTGGAGAAATGTTGTCTTTATTCATATAAAAAAATCTGATTTGTAGAATTGTCATTGTGATCTATATTAAAGGGCACTATATTTAATATAACAGGCTATTAAAATTCAATATGAGTGCACAATTTCTTCTTAAAATATCAAAGGGATGCAAAATGTACTTTATTCCTAGAACAACCCTCCTACGACGTATGCTTGTGTTAGCAGAAAGCACAAGCATTTCAAAATGACTCGTCTCCACACTCTCACCTACGGTTTGTAGAGCATTCCAGTTTCCAGTAAGATTTAAAAGATTTTCCAAAGAAAGAGAGGCATTAGGTGATCCCAAGCTCCAAAAAAACAGGTGCTTGGTATTTGATTGATGAGAAAAGAAATGTATTCGTGCACAGTCATGTTTGTGAAGCTAGCATGTCCCTCAACATCTTATCAAGGAAGTAATAGTTTGTTTGTAAGGTTGTAACAATATTAATAATAATATTCCTCACCAAGACCCATAATCAGACCCATGTCATTTGTATATTAACAAAGTCTAGTACATTCCATAAGGTAATTAACTATGTGCAAGAAAGTATTAGGCTATGAGTTATAGTTGACTAGCAAAAATTGGTCTGAAAGTTAAATCGAAGGCATTTAATAACATTGTAAAATGAACTAATTCCATTATACATCGCAGAAGCATAATTTTAAATTAATTATCATTTAGAGAGAGAGAGAGAACCTCAGGCAGCATTAAGAAGAGATCTGAGACCCTTTTGTAACCATTTGACCTGTTGGTATTCAAACTATGAGTTGTTGTGGTCCTCTGTAGCTCAACTGGTAGAGCACGGCGCTTGTAACGCCAAGGTAGTGGGTTCGATCCCCGGGACCACCCATACACAAAAATGTATGCACGCATGACTGTAAGTCGCTTTGGATAAAAGCGTCTGCTAAATGGCATATTATTATTATTATTATTATTATTATTATATTATTGTTGACCAATAGAATCCTGTAAAAGTTAACTTCCAATCAGATCACCAGACCTACAGGATGGGATCACCACACTTCTACTCCCCAGAGGTGGGAACAATGCAGATGAGGCACAATTCTTCAGAAAGACATCTTTGTGTAATGATTGTATTCCTCTGAAGAGTTTTAAGCCTAGACCTGACACTCCCAAAACTATATTAATGACTAAGGCATTATTAACTTCCTTCTCTTATCAGATAGCGAGTTTTGCAATTTCATATCCACTTCCATTGAAACAATTGTTAACAGAAATAAGATTCAACCTCACACTCTTTTCTACAGGAAACATTGAAAGCTGTTTTGAGAGGACAAATAATTTCATACCAAAAAAAAAGGAAATCGGAACTACTCAAATTAACACATTCTGTTCTTGAAATAGATCATCAATACTCTGTGAATCCCACTCCAGAATTATACAAGAAACGACTGAATCGACACACCAAATTTGATTGGATGTCCACCAAAAAAAGCTGAACGTATGCAATCCCTTGCGCGCTCTGATTAAATGTAATTTAACCGCTGAAAACCCTCCCACTTGCTGGCCAACAGATTTTCTCATAGAGTTTTCATTCAATGAGGTTTTCAGTACATTTATCTTAAGCAATCCCTTTAACCTCTACGGGACCGGTGTCCCTTATACGGGGACAGTTGAGCTAACGTGCGCTAATGTGATTAGCATGACTGTTGTAAGTAACAGCAAACTTTCCAGGACGTAGACATGTCTTATATGGGCAGAAAGCTTAGATGATTATTAATCTAACTGCACTGTCCAATTTACAGTAGCTATTACAGTGAAAAAATACCATGCTATTGTTTGAGGAGAGTGCACAACAACAAAAAACTTATCACGGCAACTGGTTTGATACATTCACCTCTGAAGGTAAATAATGTACTTACGTTCAGTAATCTTGCTCTAATTTGTCATCCTAAGGGTCCCAGAGATAAAATGTAGCAGAGTTTTGTTTGATAAAATCCATTTTTATATTCAAATGTAGGAACTGGGTTCCTACTGCTGTCTCTGGCTCCACACCCACCCCACCCGGCCATCTAGATGTGTGAAAGTTAGTGTATAAGTTAATGATCCATCATGTATGACATTCCAGGGAGTGTGTAAACTTACATTTTGTATTACCATATAATTTTTGTATGTTCTCTATAGTTATGTACTTGAAAATGTATCAATTGACCAATTCGGCACATCTGGTCATACTTTATATAAAATAGTCTAGTATTGCAATGCTTCACTGGATCAATCTGAAACTTTGCATACACCCTGCTGCCATCTAGTGGCTGAAATTTTAATTGTGCCTAAACGGCTATATTATATTGTGGCCTTTCTCTTGCATTTCAAAGATGATGGAGAAAAAAATATTAATAGAAAACGAATGTTTTTTTGTTTGTATTATCTTTTACCAGATCTAATGAGTTATATTCTCATACATTAACTTACATTTTCACAATCTTCAAAGTGTTTCCTTTCAAATGGTATCAATAATATGCATATCATTGCTTCAGTTCCTGAGCTACAGGCAGTTAGATTTGGGAAAGTCATTTTAGGCCAAAAAAATGAAAAAACTGTTTGGAGAACCTTTACGAAAGATAGAAAATGCTGGTTTGATTAATTCAGAAAATTACCACATTCAGTTCTTCAAACCATGGTATTGTTGGAAAATGTTTGTACATAGAATTATAATAGAGATAATAGTGTACAATAATAGGCTATACACTCGTCTGTTGCCTGCACTAACCATTGTTACTAATGATACTCAGCAACAACCACATGATTGTGACTGTGTTTACAAAGGAAGCAACTGAAGGTAAACAAAACAATGTAATTAAATGGATTAATAATGTAGGCTATACCACCTGAAGGTAACTAACAGTAAATAGGCAGTTGAATATGTGTGGTTATTAGGCCTACTGACGGCCGATACTGATAGTGGCTAATATCATATGAGATAAATACATAGCTGTATTATATGAGCTGTATCATGTGAGCTAAATACATAGCTGTATTATATGAGCTATATCATAGCTGTATCATATGAGCTAAATATATAGCTGTATTATATGAGCTATACCATAGCTGTATCATATGAGCTAAATATATAGCTGTATTATATGAGCTATACCATAGCTGTATCATATGAGCTATATCATAGCTGCATCATATGAGCTAAATACATAGCTGTATTATATGAGCTATATCATAGCTGTATCATATGAGCTATATCATAGCTGCATCATATGAGCTAAATACATAGCTGTATTATATGAGCTATATCATAGCTGTATCATATGAGCTATTTCATAGCTGTATCATATGAGCTATATCATAGCTGTATCATATGAGCTATATCATAGCTGTATCATATGAGCTAAATACATAGCTGTATTATATGAGCTATATCATAGCTGTATCATATGAGCTATATCGTAGCTGTATCATATGAGCTATATCAAAGCTGTATCATATGAGCTATATAATAGCTGTATCATATGAGCTGTATCATTTACATTACATTTACATTTACGTCATTTAGCAGACGCTCTTATCCAGAGCGACTTACAAATTGGTGCATTCACCCTATAGCCAGTGGGATAACCACTTTACAATATATATATATATATATATATATATATATATATATATATCTATTTTTTTTGGGGGGGGGGGGGTAGAAGGATTACTTTATCCTATCCCAGGTATTCCTTAAAGAGGTGGGGTTTCAAATGTCTCCGGAAGGTGGTGAGTGACTCCGCTGTCCTGGCGTCGTGAGGGAGCTTGTTCCACCATTGGGGTGCCAGAGCAGCGAACAGTTTTGACTGGGCTGAGCGGGAACTATGCTTCCGCAGAGGAAGGGGAGCCAGCAGGCCAGAGGTGGATGAACGCAATGCCCTCGTTTGGGTGTAGGGACTGATCAGAGCCTGAAGGTACGGAGGTGCCGTTCCCCTCACAGCTCCATAGGCAAGCACCATGGTCTTGTAACAGATGCTATTATTATTATTATTATTGTAATGAGCTATATCATAGCTGTATCATATGAGCTATATCATAGCTGAATCATATTAGCTATATTATAGCTGTATCATATGAGCTATATCGTAGCTGTATCATATGAGCTATATTATAGCTGTATCATTTGAGCTATATCATAGCTGTATCATAAGAGCTATATCATAGCTGTATCATATGAGCTAAATACATAGCTGTATTATATGAGCTGTATCATAGCTGTATCATATGAGCTATATCATAGCTGTATTATATGAGCTATATCATATCTGTATCATATGCGCTAAATACATAGCTGTATTATATGAGCTATATAATAGCTGTATCATATGAGCTACAGTGAGGGAAAAAAGTATTTGATCCCCTGCTGATTTTGTAAGTTTGCCCACTGACAAAGAGATGATCAGTCTATAATTTTAATGATAGGTTTATTTGAACAGTGAGAGACAGAATAACAACAAAAGAATCCAGAAAAACGCATGTCAAAAATCGTATAAATTGATTTGCATTTTAATGAGGGAAATAAGTATTTGACCCCCTCTCAATCAGAAAGATTTCTGGCTCCCAGGTGTCTTTTTTTACAGGTAACGAGCTGAGATTAGGAGCACACTCTTAAAGGGAGTGCTCCTAATCTCAGTTTGTTACCTGTATAAAAGACACCTGTCCACAGAAGCAATCAATCAATCAGATTCCAAACTCTCCACCATAGCCAAGACCAAAGAGCTCTCCAATTATGTCAGGGACACAATTGTAGACCTACACAAGGCTGGAGTGGGCTACAAGACCATCGCCAAGCAGCTTGGTGAGAAGGTGACAACAGTTGGTGCGATTATTCGCAAATGGAAGAAACACAAATTAACTGTCAATCTCCCTCGGCCTGGCGCTTCATGCAAGATCTCACCTCGTGGAGTTGCAATGATCATGAGAACGGTGAGGAATCAGCCCAGAACTACACGGGAGGATCTTGTCAATGATCTCAAGGCAGTTGGGACCATAGTCACCAAGAAAACTATTGGTAACACACTACGCCGTGAAGGACTGAAATCCTGCAAGGTCCCCCTGCTCAAGAAAGCACATACACAGGCCCGTCTGAAGTTTGCCAATGAACATCTGAATGATTCAGAGGAGAACTGGGTGAAAGTGTTGTGGTCAGATGAGACCAAAATGGAGCTCTTTGGCATCAACTCAACTCGCCGTGTTTGGAGGAGGAGGAATGCTGCCTATGACCCCAAGAACACCATCCCCACCGTCAAACATGGAGGTGGAAACATTATGCTTTGGGGGTGTTTTTCTGCTAAGGGGACAGGACAACTTCACCACATCAAAGGGACGATGGACGGGGCCATGTCCTTCAGCAGGGCATTGAAAATGGGTCGTGGATGGGTATTCCAGCATGACAATGACCCAAAACACACGGCCAAGTCAACAAAGGAGTGGCTCAAGAAGAAGCACATTAAGGTCCTGAAATGGCCTAGCCAGTCTCCTGACCTTAATCCCATAGAAAATCTGTGGAGGGAGCTGAAGGTTCGAGTTGCCAAACGTCAGCCTCGAAACCTTAATGGCTTGGAGAAGATCTGCAAAGAGGAGTGGGACAAAATCCCTCCTAAGATGTGTGCAAACCTGGTGGCTAACTACAAGAAACGTCTGACCTCTGTGATTGCCAACAAGGGTTTTGCCACCAAGTACTAAGTCATGTTTTGCAGAGGGGTCAAATACTTATTTCCCTCATTAAAATGCTAATCAATTCATAACATTTTTGACATGCGTTTTCCTGGAATTTTTTGTTGTTATTCTGTCTCTCAATGTTCAAATAAACCTACCATTAAAATTATAGACTGATCATGTCTTTGTCAGTGGGCAAACGTACAAAATCAGCAGGGGATCAAATACTTTTTTCCCTCACTGTATATAATAGCTGTATTATATGAGCTGTATCATAGCTGTATCATATGATCTATATCATAGCTGTATCATATGAGCTGTATCATAGCTGTATCATATGAGCTATATCATAGCTGTATCAAATGAGCTATATCGTAGATGTATCATATGAGCTATTTCATAGCTGTATCATATGAGCTATATCATAGCTGTATCATATGAACTATATCATAGCTGTATCATATGAGCTATATCATAGCTGTATCATATGAGCTATATCATAGCTGTATCATATGAGCTATATCATAGCTGTATCATATTAGCTTTCCAGGCACTATGAGATCTGGCATGTGACTGCAATGTAGTTGACCTGGAACATGTATTCCTAGGTAGTGTCTGTCTAATCTAGTGGAACTTCCATCCATGGTTTCTATGCTATGTGAATTGACGAAACCAGACTAAAACAATGAGAGCCATCCAGTTCAGACCTGGGTTCAAATACTATTTGAAATCATTGGAATACTTTGAGTGTTTGCTCGCCAGGTGGGCGAGGTTTTCACTTTTGGGACTTTTCTATTGGTTCCATTTCAACTGGCAAACTCAATCAAGCACAGCTAAAGTACCTCAAGTGATTTCAATTAGTATTTGAAGCCAGGTCTGATTCAATTGCTGGCGAGTGTCAAAAGTATTGCACTATTTAGGGGATAGGGTGCCATTTGGGATACATCCTCAGACTTTTCCTATCCTCCCTGACTTCCTCAGGTCCCTCTGGGAGACTAACCTGATTTCACCTGTTTTCTGGAACCCGTCCAACTTGTGCCAACACGCTTCCCAGATGATTTCAACACAACGTATCACCTGTCATGTCCTGTAAAGAAACCTGTTGGCACAGTTTACAATACACATGACACTATATTAACAACTGTTGTTATCAGATCAAGACAGTAGAATCACTATTAGATCACATTTAAGTGTCTACATTTGGTATTAAAATATGTCTTTTCAGATCATAATGAGTCCTTTCTGTTTCTAGGCCTGTCTGACAACACTAGGGTCGTGTACGAACCAAGCAGAATTTGTCCAATAAGAAATGCGTGTTTTCGTTTTGACCAGATTTGGTCAATTGTTGCCGTGATCCACGCACCACATGTTCCTATCCCATGTTGCATGTTTATGCAAGGTGTAAATGGGGGCTTACCCAGCTAACAATTATAGGGAGAGAGAACAATTTTGTAATGTTCCCATTATGTTTGAGTGTCCAGTTTTCCATTAGTCCTAGGAACATTCTACAGTGCCGTGAAAAAGTGTTTGCCCCTTTTATAATTTTCTCTACTTTTCTCTATTTTTGATACTGAATGTTATCAGATCTCCAACCAAAACCTAATATTAGATAAAGGGAACCTGAGTGAACAAATAACAAAACATGCCAAGAGTGTGCAAAGCTGTCATCAAGGCAAAGGGTGGCTACTTTGAAGAATCTCAAATATAAAATATATTTTGATTTGTTTAACACTTTTTTGGTTACTACATGATTCCATATGTGTTATTTCATAGTTTTGATGTCTTCACCATTATTCTACAATGTAGAAAATAGTAAAAATAAAGAAAAACCCTTGAATGAGTAGGTGTGTCCAAACTTTTGACTGGTACTGTATATATATATTTTAACAGAATAGTTTCACCATAATAAAACAAGAGTTCAGTTCACGTTACAGGGTTGACCTTAAAATGAGGAACAACAATGTTGAAAATGTGGAGAAATGTTGTCTTTATTCATATAAAAAAATCTGATTTGTAGAATTTTCCTTGTGATCTATATTAAAGGGCACTATATTTAATATAACAGGCTTTTAAAATTCAATATGAGTGCACAATTTCTTCTTAAAATATCAAAGGGATGCTAAATGTACTCTATTCCTGGAACAACCCTCCTATGACGTATGCTTGTGTTAGCAGAAAGCACAAGCATTTCAAAATGACTCGTCTCCACACTCTCACCTAGAGCATTCAAGTTTCCAGTAAGATTTAAAAGATTTTCCAAACAAAGAGAGGCATTAGGTGAACACAAGCTCTAAAAACACAGGTGCTTGGTATACGATTGATGAGAAAAGAAATGTATTCGTGCACAGTCATGTTTGTGAAGCTAGCATGTCCCTCAGCATCTTATCAAGGAAGTAATAGTTTGTTTGTAAGGTTGTAACAATATTAATAATAATATTCCTCACCAAGACCCATAATCAGACCCATGTCATTTGTATATTAACAAAGTCTAGTACATTCCATAAGGTAATTAGCAATGTGCAAGAAAGTATTAGGCTATGAGTTATAGTTGACTAGCAAAAATTGGTCTGAAAGTTAAATCGAAGGCATTTAATAACATTGTTAAATTAATTAATTCCATTATACATCGCAGAAGCATAAGTTTAAATTAATTATCATTTAGAGAGAGAGAGAGAGAGAGAGAACCTCAGGACAGCATCAAGAAGAGATCTGAGACCCTTTTGTAACCATTTGACCTGTTGGTATTCAAACTATGAGTTGTTGACCAATAGAATCCTGTAAAAGTTCACTTCCAATCAGATCACCAGACCTACAGGATGTGATCACCACACTTCTACTCCCCAGAGGTGGGAACAATGCAGATGAGGCACAATTCCTCAGAAATACATGTTTGTGTAATGATTGTATTCCTCTGAAGAGTTTTAAGCCGAGACCTGACACTCCCAAACCTGTATGAATGACTAAGGCATTATTAACTTCCTTCTCTTATCAGATAAGAGTCACACTCTTTTCTACAGGAAACATTGAAAGCTGTTTTGAGAGGACAAATAATTTCATACCAAAAAAAAGGAAATCGCCTTTCTTACGCACACCTTTCCTACGCACTTCTCAGTAGTTGGTATTCAGACTTACTTTGTGCAGGTGCGTAAAGGGTTTTGCAGACGTGGTTCCCCTGTGCGCTCTGAATAAATGTAATTTAACCGCTGAATACCCTCCCACTTGCTGGCCAACAGATTTTCTCATTGAGTTTTCATTCAATTAGGTTTACAGTACATTTATCTTAAGCCATCACTTTAACCTCTATGGGATCGGTGTCCTGTATACGGGACGGTTGAGCTAACGTGCGCTAATGTGATTAGCATGACTGTTGTAAGTAACAGCAAACTTTCCAGGACGTAGACATGTCTTATATGGGCAGAAAGCTTAGATTATTATTAATCTAACTGCAGTGTCCAATTTACAGTAGCTATTACAGTGAAAAAATACCATGCTATTGTTTTGAGGAGAGTGCACAACAACAAAAAACGTTTCACGGCAACTGGTTTGATACATTCACCTCTGAATTTAAATAAAGTACTTACATTCAGTAATCTTGCTCTGATTTGTCATCCTAAGGGTACCAGAGATAAAATGTAGCATAGTTTTGTTTGATAAAATCCATTTTTATATTCAAATGTAGGATCTGGGTTCCTACTGCTGTCTCTAGCTCCACACCCACCCCACCCGGCCATCTAGATGTGTGAAAGTTAGTGTATAAGTTAATGATCAGCTATTTATGCATAAGCTATTTATGCATAGTCACTTTAACTCTACCCACATGTACATATTATCTCAATTACCTCGACTTGCCGGAGCCCCCCGCGCATTGACTCTGTACCGGTACCCCGCTGTATATAGCCTCCCTACTGTTATTTTATTTTACTTCTGCTCTTTAATTATTTGCTTTTATTTTCTTTACTTAACACTTTAAATTTATTTTTTATTTTACGTTTTCTTAAAAAAACCTGCATTGTTGGTTAAGGGCTTGTAAGTAAGCATTTCACTGTAATGTCTACACCTGTTGTATTCGGCGCATGTGGCAAATAAAATGTGATTTGATTTGATTTGATCCATCATGTATGACATTCCTGGGAGTGTGTAAACTTACATTTTGTATTACCATATCATTTTTGTATGTTCTCTATAGTTATGTACTTGAAAATGTATCAATTGACCAATTCGGCACATTTGGGCATACTTTATACAAAATAGTCCAGTATTGCAATGCTTCACTGGATCAAATCGGAAACTTTGCATACACCCTGCTGCCATCTAGTGGCTAAAATCTAAATAGCTCCTAAACTGCAATATTATACTGTGGCCTTTCTCTTGCATTTTAAAGATGATGGAAAAAAAAAATAATAGAAAATGCATGTAAAAAATGTACAATGTAGAAAATAGTAAAAAATAAAGAAAAACCCTTGAATGAGTAGGTGTTTTAGAGCTTTTCACCGGTAACGTGTATATATATATAAAAATAAAAATAAATTAATATTTTGTTTTTATTCCGATTTTTCAGAGGGTGCTACTTCTAGGGGGGTTGGATAAAAGCAGAAGATGCATTTCCATCTCAAGTGGACTAATAAAGTCTATCTTATCTTATCATTTGTTCTCTGTAAATTAATGATTGATCTACAAGACAACAAACCATAAAAAAGAGCTATGATGTCTCGGGATAAGAAAGCTGACATCTTATATGAACGTATATATTTGTAACGTTCTTTATTATTTGGCATGTAATAGATGGATCCCATGTTCCTTTCTCATTTGACTTTGCTTTCACTAGGTCCTGTATGCATATGGTTCTGTACACACCTCCAGACAGGTATAAAAAGAGCAGTAGAGTAGTATTAATGATTACATTTTAAGGCACTGTACAACACTCTTTCAACCATGGCTCAACCTTTACAAGCAGATCCAACACTTTTACTGTGCATTTACAATACTGTAGGTGATTTGGCAACGCTTCGCTATCAACCTTGTGCCTCATCTATGCCATGGAATTTACAATGCAGGAGGATGCAAGGTCAATGGTGGGAAGTAACATCCAGATACACTACATGACAAAAAGTATGTGGACACATCTCATTCCAAAACCACGGGCATTATTATGGAGTTGTTCCCCCTTTTGCTGCTATAACAGCCTCCACTCTTCTGGACCTCGCATGGAGGCATTGTCATGCTGAAACATGAAAGGGCCTTCCCCAAACTGTTGCCACAAAGTTGGAAGCACAGAATAGTCTAGAATGTCATTGTATGCTGTAGCATTAATATTTCCCTTCACTGGAACTAAGGGGCTTAGCCCGAACCATGAAAAACAGCCCCAGACCATTATTCCTCCTCCACCAAACTTTACAGTTCGCACTATGCATTGAGGCAGGTACAGTAGCGTTCTCCTGGCACCCGCCAAACCCAGATTTGTTCGTCGGACTGCCAGATGGTGAAGCGTGATTCATAATATAATATAATATAATATGCCATTTAGCAGACGCTTTTATCCAAAGCGACTTACAGTCATGCGTGCATACATTATTTTATTTTTTTTGTGTATGGGTGGTCCCGGGGATCGAACCCACTACCTTGGCGTTACAAGCGCCGTGCTCTACCAGCTGAGCTACAGATCATTCCAGAGAACACATTCCCACTGCTCCGGAGTCCAATGACGGTGAGCTTTACACCACGCCAGCCGACGGTTGGCATTGTACATGGTGATCTTAGGCTTGTGTGCGGCTGCTCGGCCATGGAAACCCATTTTATGAAGCTCCCGATGAACAGTTCTTGTGCTGACGTTGCTTCCAGAGGCAGTTTGGAACTCGGTAGTGAGTGTTGCAACTGAGGACAGACAATTTTTTCAGCACTCTGCGGTTCAGTTCTGTGAGCTTCTGTGGCCTAACACTTCACGGCTGAGTTGTTGTTGCTACTAGAAATGTCCCCTTCACTTCAATAACAGCAATTACAGTTGACCGGGGCAGCTCTAGCAGGGCAGAAATTTGACGAATGACGGTGCCACGTTGAAAGTCACTGAGCACTTCAGTATGGCCCATTCTACTGCCAAGGTTTGTCTATGGAGATTGCATGGCTGTGTGCTTGATTTTATACACCTGTCAGCAACGGGTGAATCCACTAATTTGAAGGTGTGTCCACATACTTTTGTATATATAGTATATTAGCCATTCTGGCTTTAAATATTTAGGAATAAATATTAACTATCAAATTTCTTGGGTGTGCACCAGCTCATACTTTTTATTAGACTAAATAAAGTCAGAATTTCAAAAGGTGGGGCAGCTTACCTCTCTCGTGAACATTTTACCCAAATTCCTACATTTGTTTCAATGGCTTATATATATATATATATATATATACAGAACGTTTTTTATGCTATTACAGACAGCCGGAAATAACTTGGATCAATGGAAACAGGATGCACCTGAGCTCAATTTCGAGTCTCATAGCAAAGGGTCTGAATAGTTATGTAAATATTTTTTGTTTTATTTTTAATACATTTGCTAAAATTATGAAAAACCTGTTTCCGCTTTGTCATTATGGGGTATTGTGCGTAGATTGATGAGGCAAAAAAAATATTTTATACATTTTAGAATGAGGCTGTAATGTAACAAAATGTGGAAAAAGTAAAGGGGTCTGAATACTTTCTGGATGCACTGTTTTACTCGCTAATGTTCAGTCCCTGGACAATAAAGTAGACGAGCTCAGGGGGAGGATCTCCTTCCAGAGAGACATCAGGGACTGTAACATTCTCTGTTTCACAGAATCATGTCTCTCTCCGGATATTCTGTCCCCATCCATACAGCCAGCTGGGTTCTCAGTACATCGTGCAGACAGGAATAAAGAACGGGAAGAAGAAAGGCGATGGTGTATGTTTTATGATTAACTACTCATGGTGTGATTGTGATAACGTACAGGAACTCAAGTCCTTTTTTTCACCCGACCTACAGTAGAATACTGCACAATCAAATGCCGACCGTATTAACCCCCAAGAGAATTCTCTTCGGTTATAGTCACAGCCGTGTATATTCCCCCTCAAGCCGATACCACAATGACCCTCAAGGAACTACACTGGACTTTGCGCAAACTGGAAACCACATATCCCGAGGCAACATTTATTGTAGCTGGGGATTTTAACAGAGTGGGGATTTTAACAGAGCAAATTTGAGGAAAACGCTACCGAAGTTCTATCAACACATTGCCTCTAGTACTCGCGCATCAAAAACTCTCAACCATTGTTACTCCCCTTTCCGGGATGGCTACAAGGCCCTCCCCCGCCCTCCCTTCGGCAAATCAGATCACGACTCCATCCTGCTCCTCCCTTCCTATAGGCAGAAACTCAAACAGGAAGTACCTGTGCTAAGGTCTATTCAACGCTGGTCTGACCAATCGGAATCCATGCTTCAAGATTGTTTTGATGACGTGGACTGGGATATGTTCCGGATTGCCTCTGAGAATAACATTGATGTATACACGGACACAGTGACGGAGTTAATCAGGAAGTGTATAGGGGATGTTGTTCCCACTGTGACTATTAAAAACTACCCAAACCAAAAACCGTGGAGAAAAATTAAAATAAATAACGTGGCTAGATGCCAGCATTCGCGCCAAACTGAAAGCGCGAACCACTGCATTTAACCACGGCAAGGTGACTAGGAATATGGTTGAATACAAACAGTGTAGTTATTCCCTCCATAAGGCAATCAAACAGGCAAAACGTCAGTACAGATACAAAGTGGAGTCGCAATTCAACGGCTCAGACACGAGACGTATGTGGCAGAGTCTACATACAATCACGGACTACAAAGGGAAAACCAGCCACATCGCGGACACCGACGTCTTGCTCCCAGACAAGCTAAACACCTTCTTCGCCCGCTTTGAGGATAACACAGTGCCACCAACGCAGCCCGCTCCCAAGGACTGTGGGCTCTCGTTCTCCGTGGCCGAAGTGAGTAAGACATTTAACCCTCACAAGGCTGCCGGCCCAGACGGCATCCCTAGCATGTGCAGACCAGCTGGCTGGAGTGTTTACGAACATATTCAATCTCTCCCTATCCCAGTTTGCTGTCCCCACTTGCTTCAAGATGTCCACCATTGTTCCTGTACCCAAGAAAGCAAAGCTAACTGAACTAAATGACTATTGCCCCGTAGTACTCACTTCTGTCATCATGAAGTGCTTTGAGAGGCTAGTTAAGGATCATATCACCTCCACCTTACCTGACACCCTAGACCCACTTCAATTTCCATACCGCCCCAATAGATCCACCGACGATGCAATCGCCATCGCACTGCACACTGCCCTATCCCATCTGGACAAGAGGAATACCTATGTAAAAATGCTGTTCATTGACTATGACCCCGCCCTGTGCAACTGGATCCTGGACTTCCTGACGGGCCGCCACCAGGTGGTGAAGGTAGGAAACAACACCACTACTCTGATCCTCAACACAGGGGCCCCACAAGGGTGCGTGCTCAGCCCCCTCCTGTACTCCCTATGACTGCATGGCCACTCACGTCTCCAACTCAATCATCAAGTTTGCAGACTACATAACAGTAGTAGGCCTGATTACCAACAATGATGAGACAGCCTACAGAGAGGAGGTGAGGGCCCTGGAGGAGTGGTGCCAGGAAAATAACCTCTCCCTCAACGTCAACAAAACGAAGGAACTGATCGTGGACTTCAGGAGACAGCAGAGGGATCACGCCCCTATCCACATCGACGGGACCGCAGTGGAGAAGGTGAAAAGCTTACACATCACTGACAATCTGAAATGGTCCACTCACACAGATAGTGTGGTGAAGAAGGCACAACAGCACCTCTTCAACCTCAGGAGGCTGAAGAAATTTGGCTTGGCCCTTAAGACCCTCACAAACTTTTAGCGATGCACAATTGAAAGCATCCAGTCGGGCTGTATCACCGCCTGGTACTGCAACTGCACCACCCGCAACCACAGGGCTCTCCAGAGGGTGGTGCGGTCTGCCCAACGTATCACCGGGGGCACACTGCCTGCCCTCCAGGACACCTACAGCACCCGATGTCACAGGAAGGCCAAAAAGATCATCAAGGACATCAACCACCCGAGCCACGGCCTGGCAACATTTTGTTACTCTGAATTCATTGCATTGTTTTTTTGTTCTGTTTTCATTCCAGAGAATTTCCATTTGCATCAGCAAATATAACATTTCCTTTTTCCACTGAACCAGAGAGGTGTGTCAATGAACACTTTTCATTGAATTGGTCAACAAACCATATAAAAGAGCCATGATATCTGAGGTGCTGATTACAGTGGAACTCCGATTTCTCATTGCTGAATTTCTGCATCTAATCGGGGTAAGAAGCTGACATCTTATATGAACTTATATGTTTATAAGGTTCTTTATTATTTGTCATGTAATAGATGGATCCCATGGCCTTTCTCATTTGACTTTGCTGTTGAACATAACAATTCACATTGTCAAGAAGGAACCTGCAAGTAAGCATTTCGTTGGACGATGTATACCATGTGTATCCCGTACATACGACTATAAAACTTTAAACTTTATATTGCTATAAGTGTTGACTCTAATTTCAAACTTGTACTTAATATTTGTGGATCTGTGTGTAAAGTATAGTGTAATGACTGTCATCCATATGGTTTATAGAACATTTTTCTTAAACTCTAAGAAAACAATCCCTTTGTATCATTGTGTGACCTTCTTCTGGCACAATAGCTAAAAAAACGATTGGTCATCAGTCTCTCAATTAAATATCGAAATTATTTTATACAACGTGTGGATCTAATCCTGGATGCTGATTTGTTAAAACCGTATTCCAGCCGGTGTCTATTTAACAAGTTATCACTGGCTAAATCTATGATGTTGAAATGCCTATTTACTCTGTTCCATCTGACTGCGCAATCCACTGTCTCATCAGCACAGCCAGGCAATTTATAAACTAGATCTACACTGTAAAAAGCCTCTAGACATTATCTCCCATTTCTTTAAGACTAGCATTTGGTTTTCAACAGTGGAGATTTGTAATAACCTTGCTGTCTGTATCTCTGATATTTGCAACATTGAAATTCAATCTCCAGCTGTCCTATGGTAATGAATGTGTCAGGAGTCGGGACAAGACAGACAGGCTGGCAGCTGTTCTCAGCCAGTCGAAATCATGAATCAGCATCATTTTTATGCATATATACAAAGAAATATCAATAGAAAACACGAAATGCAGCTAGTTTGCTGTCATTCCAGCTTCAATTTGAATTGATTGTGTTAGCTGTGTAGTTGGCTATCTCTTCTGAACAGTGGCCTGGTGAAAGAGCAAATGTTCTATGCCAGGCGAAATGCCACATCATTAGCTGATTGTTATGGATGTATAAAAAATTAATCACTAGGAAACAGCTTAAACAAATGCAAATGCAGCTACTTTGCTGTTATTCTGGCTGAACTGTTTGACGTGACTGTTGGCTAGCTAGCAAGCAATGGATAAGAACGTTGCCAATAAGCAATTTACCTGTCTAACATCATTTACATTTTACATTTTAGTCATTTAGCAGACGCTCTTATCCAGAGCGACTTACAGTTAGCATCATCAGCACGCTTGCGCTCAGATGGGAGGGTTGGAAATATTTTAGGTGTGTCCTTAAAAACATGATCCAAAGTGCTAATTTCAGGCAGCGCTGGTAGGGATATTTAAGACCAACTAAAAGCTTATTTTAGCGGTAACGCAGTTGGTTATGGCATGGATTTTGACAGCGGAAATGCAGCCTATCCAGCCGTGACACACATTGTTCATATGCGTATGCAACAAGATGTACTTTTGGTGCCTGTATACTTCGTATTTAGAAACATAAAATACTAATATTTTTTCCCCATTTCGTTTTATTTGATTAAAAACCAAGCATAGCCTCCTCCTCTCAATGAAGGCTGTTTTCTTTTTGTCCTGCCCAATGTAATGAAGTAGGCTAGTCAAGACCATTGATAAAGTGAAAATATGGTGAGTAATGTGTTGTCTTGGATTTGCCCCAAACATAACACTATGTATTCAGGACAAAAAGTTAATTGCTTTGCCACAATTTTTGCAGTATTACTTTAGTGCCTTGTTGCAAACAGGATGCATGTTTTGGAATATTTTTATTATGTACAGGCTTCCTTCTTTTCACTCTGTCAATTAGGTTAGTATTGTGGAGTAACTACAATGTTGTTGATCCATTCTCAGTTTTCTCCTATCACAGCCCTTGATGAACTGTAACTGTTTTTTGTTTTTTTTATTGTTTTTTTTTCACCTTTATTTAACCAGGTAAGCCAGTTGAGAACAGGTTTTAACGTCACCATTGGCCTCCTTCCTCTCTGGCATGGTGAAATCCCTGAGCGGTCTCCTTCCTCTCTGGCAACTGAGTTAGGAAGGACGCCTGCATCTTGGTAGTGACTGGGTGTATTGATACACCATCCAAAGTGTAATTAATAACTTCACCATACTCAAAGGGATATTCAATGTCTGCTTTCTATATTTTTACCTCACTGGTCTTTGTGGTTAAATCTGTGTTTGAAATTCACTGCTTGACTGAGATGAGGTAGTCATCCATAAATCATGTTAAACACTATTATTACACACAGAGTGAGTCCGTGCAACTTATTATGTGACTTGTTAATCAAACTTGTTAATTGTATGTGTACAATTATTTGTCTTATAGAATTATCATGGTGAAGTACACAGTGCAAGTGTGGACTGGAGAAATGCTGCTTGCCGGCACACTGAACAGTGTCTACGTTCAACTGGTCGGCACAAAGGGAGAAAGTAAACGCACATACATCCCTAAAACCGCCTGTCAAGGATCGGTAAGTTCTCAAAAAAGTTGTATTATACCACAATCCATTTGGGTGTTTCGAATGCCAAATTAAAGCTACATTATGGGATTCCAAAAAAAAAAAAAACAGGCTCAACTTAGTCGACGTTTAGAGAACGTTGTGTTTGCTGGGAAAACATTTCACCTATCTCTCTGTAGGTGATTGAGCATGATGTGTCCTGTCCCTCCTCCCTGGGCCATCTGGAGTTTGTGGTGCTGGAAACAGAGCCGTACGCCCTGCTTGCCTACATCAACGATGACTGGTTCTGCTCTAAAGTTGTGGTGACCACACCAGAGGGCAACACGGTCAACTTCCCCTGTAACCATTGGATCTCAGGCAACGAGCGGCTGGTGTTCAGAGAGGCAACTGGTCAGTATGTTGGCATACAGTATAGATCATTGTGTAAGTTTAGTTTTGGGTAGAACTGCTGTCATTTGTAGTTTAAATTCTAATTTTATTTGTCACATGAGCCAAATTCAACAGGTGTACACCTTACCGTGAAATACTTACTTACAAGTCCTTAACCAACAATGCAGAGTAAAAAAAATTAAGTAAATATTTTCTAAATAAACTAGAGTAAGTAACACAATAAAAGAACAATAACGAGGCTATATATAAGGAGTACCGGTACTGAGTCAATGTGAAGGGGTACAGGTTAGTCGAGGTAATTGAGGTACTATGTACATGAAGGGTAAAGTGCATAGATAATAAACAGAGTAGTAGCAGAGTATCTGAGGGAATGTGACTGTATGAATAAATAAGAATAAAAAGGGGGTCAATGCAAATAGTCCGGGTAGCCATAGTTTATTTTGAAATGGGTGTGCAAGGAGCCATATTAATGGAATAATGGTCGATATATACAGTGGATTTCTGAAGATGTTCACCAGTCCATAAAAACATGAAAATGATCAAAATGTCTGGTCTTTTGTATATAAGGTAAGCTGATATTCAATGAGACCTGCCCAGCAGCCATAGAGGAGAGAAAGAAGGAGTTGCAGAGTCGCCGTGATGTGTACCGGTGAGCTTTCTGGAAACATGACTACTTTCTAGAGATCCAGTTGCAACTTTACGCAACATCCAAATAAAAACAGAACTCTTAATAAATTGATGTGCAATTGTAATAACAACGGCAGGTGGCCAAGTGGTTAAGAGCGCTGGGCCAGTAACCGAAAGGTTGCCGGTTTGGGTCACCAAGCTGACTAGGTGAAAAATCTGTTGATATGCACTTGAGCAAGACACTTAACCCTAATTGCTCTGGATAAGTGTGTTTGCTTAATGGTAACATTTTTATATAAGCCCCCTCCCTTTTTGTATGGTTTAGGCCTGTGTTCAAATACTATTGGAAATCTTTCAAATACTTTGGGCATTTAGTTTAGCCTGCCTGGAGTAGCAAGGTGGGCAGGGTTTGCACTTAAAAAGAAGAATCAACCCAGGTCTGGTATGGTAGTGTGTTGTTTAATAGTGAATAACAGGCTGTGTATCCCGTCTTGATTTACCATGTCTATTCCGTTCAGGTGGAGTATATATGCCGAGGGTCTGCCCCAGATAATGAAAGTTGACAGCGCTTCTGATCTCCCTGCTGAGGTCCGCTTCTCTTTCACCAAGGACTTGGAGTTCAAGTTCACAGCAGTCAAAGCGTAAGTTAGAGCACTGGTTCTCAACCTTTTTTCGCTTACTGTACCCCAATCAAATTTAGCTCTTTGAGGAGTACACCTGAAGTACCCCCTTCGTGTGAATTTCACCTTTAGGCCTATTTTCTTATTAATTTTCCCAAGTACAGGCCAACAACCCTCAGGGGTACATGGACCCCAGGTTGAAAACCATGAGGCAACACCAGGAAATGTATTCGATCTGTCATAATCTATGCATAATCATGTCCCCAACATACCTGTGAAAATATTTCCTTTTAAGTGAGATGTGATTCTCCTAGACCTGTTCAGGTAATTGCAAGATCATGAGAAGAGGGGAATTTGGCCACCAGGGTTGTGGAGCGTGGAATATGGCAATGATGCCAAGAATGACACCTCAGGCTAGGTTTGCCTAAATTAATTTTGTTTTTATATCTAAAACTGTATATCTAACAAGCCATTCAGCAGACATTTTACATTTATTTATGTTATATACACTGAACAAAAATATAAACACAACATGTAAAGTGTTGGTCCCATGTTTCATGAGTTGAAATAAAAGATCCCAGAAATTTCCATATGAGCAAAAAGCTTATTTCTCTGAAATTGTGTGCACAAATTTGTTTACATCCCTGTTAGTGAGCATTTCTCCTTTGCCAAAATAATCCATCCACCTGACAGGTTTTGCATATCAAGAAGCTGATTAAACAGCATGAACATTACACAGGTGCACCTTGTGCTGGGGACAATAAAAGGCCACTCTAAAATGTGCAGATTTGTCACAAAACACAATGCCACGGATGTCTCAAGTTTTGAGGGAGTGTGCAATTGGCATGCTGACTGCAAGAATGTCCACTAGAGCTGTTGCCAGAGAATTGAATGTTAATTTCTCTACCATAAGTCACCTCCAACGTCGTTTTAGAGAATTTGGCAGTACGTCCAACCGGCTTCACAGCCGCAGACCACGTGTAACCACGCCAGCCCAGGACCTCCACATCCGGCTTCTTCACCTGCGGGATCATCTGAGAACAGCCACCCGGACAGCTGATGAAACTGTGGGTTTGCACATCCGAAGACTTTCTGCACAAACTGTCAGAAACCGTCTCAGGGAATCTCATCTGCGTGCCCGTCCTCACCAGGGTCTTCACCTGACTGCAGTTTGGCGTCATAACCGACTTCAGGGGGCAAATGCTCACCTTTGATGACCACTGGAAAGCTGGAGAAGTGTGCTCTTTGCGGATGAATCCCAGTTTCAACTGTACCGGGTAGATGGCAGACGTTGTGTATGGCATTGTGTGGGCGAGCGGTTTGCTGATGTCAACTTTGTGAACAGTGTTCCCCATGGTGGCGATGGGGTTATGGTATGGGCAGGCATGAGCTACGGACAATGAACACAATTGCATTTTATCGATGACTATTTGAATGCAGAGAGATACGGTGACGAGAGCCTGAAGCCTATTGTCGTGCCATTCATCCTCCACCATCACCTCATGTTTCAGCATGATAATGCACAGCCTCATGTTGCAAGGATCTGTACACAATTCCTGGAAGCTGAAAATGTCCCAGTTCTTCCAAGGCCTGCATACTCACCAGACATGTCACCCATTGAGCATTTTTGGGATGCTCTGGATCGACATGTACGACAGCGTGTTCCAGTTCCTGCCAATATCCAGCAACTTCGCACAGCCATTGAAGAGGAGTGGGACAACATTTCACAGGCAACGAGCAATTGCTTGATCAACTTCGCAAAACCATTGAAGAGGAGCGGGACAACATTCCACAGGCAACGATCAATAGTGTGATCAACTCTATGCGATGGAGATGTGTCACGCTGCTTGAAGCAAATGGTGGTGACACCAGATACTGACTGGTTTTCTGATCCACTCCCCTGCCGTTTTTTTAAAGGTATCTGTGACCAATAGATGCATATCTGTATTCCCAGTCACGTAAAATCCATAGATCAGGGCCTAATTTATTTATTTCAACTGACTGATTTCCTTATATGTACTGTAACTCAGTAAAATCTTTTTTTGCATTTTGCGTTTATATTTTTGTTCAGTGTATGTTATATATGTTATGTATATGTTATATATTGATTTATTATATAAATATAATACATGAATATATTCCATTTAGCAGACACTTTTAGCCAAAGCCATATTGGTGGTCCCAGCAGGAATCAAACCCACTATCATTGTAGCCATGCTCTACCAGCTGAGCCACACAGGACCACACAGGAACGCATTTAACCCAAAGAGCAGACATTTTTACCAAATCAAATTACGATTGACACATATTCAATATATGTGGCCCGTGCATGAATCAACCACCCAAGGGGGAGGATGAAGAGTAAGGGACCCAGCACAGAGTCCTGGGGGACACTCTGGCATTGTTGGCACCATTCTCTAACCAACTGCACCATCTGACGACAACTTTCGCATGTTGAAGTTAATTTCCTTCTCTGTCCCGGCAGATTGATAGACCTGAACCTAGCAGGACTGTCCACCAACAAGGAGCAATGGAAGAGTATAGATGAACTCAGTCACGTCTTTAATAGCCGCAAGACTGATGTCTATGGTAAGATCTGGTCAGTGGTGTCTGTCTTGAATAAGTAATGGATTCAAATGGTTTACTGGAACCATTAGCATCTCATTATTATTTCTACCAAAGTGTCATTTTACACATGCACATTTCTTTCTCTTCTAGACTATGTCGAAAAGAACTGGAAGAAGGACGTGTTTTTCGGGTACCAGCTTCTGAACGGCCTCAACCCCATGATGATCCATCGCTGCTCCAAGCTTCCAGAGAACTTCCCCGTCACAGAAGACATGGTGAAGGATTCCCTTTTCGGAAATAGCCTTGAGAAGGAAATTCAGGTTTGTCAAAATAGTTGAATGTCTGTTGTCACTCATCGTTCTGTTATTGCTCTAGTGGTTTTTTCCTCGGTAAGTTGTGTGTAGTATGTTACATTGTGCTGTACATTGTGTCAGTAGCCTACACATTTATTTGGTATGGTGTTGACGTTGACGTCATCTGCTTCCTAACTCATTCATGTCATAACCTAAACAGAAAGGCAACATCTTCCTGGTTGACTACAAGCGCCTGCATGGAGTGACTGCAAACGTGATCAACGGGAAACAGCACTTCTTGGCTGCGCCGCTCTGCTTGCTTTACATGACCCCAGAAGAGAAGCTCATGCCCATCGCAATCCAGGTACATCTCACATGAGAGCGAAATGTAGAGTTATGAAATCTACATTGAAGAAGCTTAACATAACATTTACCACTGGGGGTGCTCTTGAGCCAAAAGGGGTCCCCTAAATGGAAAGAAATGTTGCCCAGAAATGACCTCATTGACCAAAAAGCAAAAACCATGAGCAAAAGCATAAACTGTTAGCCTAAATCTAAGTATTTTGTGTTTTCATGAGTTAAGAATTTGATTCATGTTATATCATATGCCCTTATGAACCATACAGACAACACTCAAGCAAAAGGTTTAAGTAAACAATTAACAATTCAACTTCTGTATGTCTTTAAATTAATTATAGTGACAAAATACGCATTCTCAATTAATGAAGCAAGCCATGATTGTGTTTCGCATTTCCTTTTACAGCTGAAGCAGGAGCCTGGAGAAGACAACCCCATCTTCCTTCCTACTGACTCTGAGTACGACTGGCTCCTGGCCAAGATCTTTGTGAGGAACGCCGACTTCGCCGAACACGAGCTGAACTTTCACCTGCTGAGGACTCACCTGCTGGCTGAGGTGTTTGCCGTGTCGACACTGCGCAACCTGCCAATGGTGCATCCACTCTACAAGGTACATACCGGCTGCTGTGCATGCAGACACTGAGTTTGTTTTCAAGTGTTATAAAACGATATCTGTGTGAGTTATTTTTTTCCAATCAACTGATTATGTTTAACATGATAATTCAAGAGAAACATGAAGAATTTGAAAAAAATTCTATACAAAATGCATGTTTTATTTTTATGATTTAAAGTTGCAGTGGGTTGTAGTACAGTACAATACATAGCATTTTTAGGTGTGAATTTCATGTACGATCATTCCATCTTTCTCCATAGCTCCTGATCTCTCACTTCCGCTACACTCTACAGATCAACACTCTGGCTAGACAGGCCCTCATATCAGAGAATGGGGTGATCACAAAGGTAGTAGCTATTCCATTCTTATGGTGTTATGTTCTATAATATGCTAATACTTATGGAATGTCACAATGCTAATGGCAATCAACCTTTTGGGGTCTCCAACAGGTGGATTGCGAGATACCAGTCGCAGACCACATGAGTAGCTCGCCAAACAATTCTGAAAGAAATGTTTCATGTTTTCCACCGCAAACTGTCATAAAAAATCTCACAATATTAGAAACCATCTAATCAATGCAACATTATCCCACCCCTTGTTAGACACTATTGGCTTAAAAAGCAAAACCTAACACAATATCTGCCAATTAATTTCCAGCAATATTGCTCCCGTCTGTCTGTGTGATGCGTGCGTTTGTCTCACTCAGTCCGTGTGTAGCCAGTTGATGTGATAACCGTATTGTGGGTTGACAGAAATACTTTCCTGAAAACCTTCTCAATTAAATGTTAAATGCAAAGTAGGCTTACCTGGCAGAAGTATATCATGATTAAGTATATCATTTGTATCTATTATTTGTTATTTGCAAACTTTGCCATGAAATGAGCAGCAGCCGTACAGAACCATCACCAGATCGACAAATTAGACGGCACGTTCCTCTCTCGCTAGATGCACAAATAACCTCTAGAAGTCTAAGCCAAAGTCTAAGCCATTGTAGGACACCTTTAGGTATCCCAAAAAATCTGTACAAATTATTTGATAAAATGTTGAATTTGGCCTTTACTATAGCTCATAGAAACACATTGATAAATCATAAGGAATAAGGTTTTGAAGTGTCTGTCCTATATCTAGGAGATATAAGAATGCTATATATACAGTACCAGTCAAAAGTTTGGACACACCTACTCATTCAAGGGTTTTTCTTTATTTTTACTATTTTCTACATTGTAGAATAATAGTGAAGACATCACATAAGGAATCATGTAGTAACCAAAAAAGTGTTAACCAAATCAAAATATTTTATATTTGAGATTCTTCAAATAGCCACCCTTTGCCTTCATGACAAATATTTTGATTTGTTTAATACTTTTGTGGTTACTACATGATTCCATGTGTTATTTCATAGTTTTGATGTCTACACTATTATTTTACAATGTAAAAAATAGTAAAAATAAAGAAAAACCCTTAAATGAGTAGGTTTGTCTGAACTTTTGACGGAGTGTATATTTAATTTTTTACATATTTAACCCCTTTGTTTTGTTGGCACAAAACTACCTCCATTCGTTTGTATGGTTGATCTTCAGACAAGTCCTGTGACACTTGTGGGGTCGTAGAGCAAAACGTAGTACACCATCGTGTTCGTGAGGGTCTCCCCTTTCCAAAATAGTTTCTAAGCAAAATAAAATGGCGAAAATATGATTTGGGAAAATAAACATGTTTTTGGGGGGGGGAAATCACAGATTTTATAGAGTTGTTTATTAACCATTATTTTACCAGGTATATTAACAAAAAACATAAATAGGGGGCAGGCAAATGACAGGTCACAGGCAAATGACAGGTCACGGGCAGGCAGAGGTCAGTAATCCAGAACAGAGTCCAAAAGGTACAGAACGGCAGGCAAGCTCAGGGCAGGCAGAATGGTCAAAACCGGGAAAATAGGAACTTGAGAAAGACAGACACAAGGGGAAAACCGCTGGTAGGCTTGACTAAACAAAACGAACTGGCAACAGACAAACCGAGAACACAGGTATAAATACACTGGGGATAATGGGGAAGATGTGCGACACCTGGAGGGGGGTGGAGACAATCACAAAGACAGGTGAAACAGATCAGGGTGTGACAGCACGGCTAACTGATACAATTCATTTTCACTATCATTGCTATATTCTCCCAAAATTCTAGCCAAATTACTTTGGATTTGCTAAATTACCAGCTAACATATTTAAAAACTGTTCGGATGAAACAACAACACTCTAGGTAAATCTAAAATAAGTCCTTCTGAACATTGAATAATCATATAATCTTAACATTGGGGTACCTCTCACATTTGACGAGTCATTCAAGCCAAATCGTAATGAGCTGGTTATCGTTATGAGACGTACACCTAGCAACACATACCTCAGTAGAGGGATTCTATCAACAGGCTGAACTCTGTCAGGTTTGCACTGTTGTGATACATTTATGTGAACCTCTCAGCCGTAAAAAAACATTTTTTCCCTTCACCCACGGAGCAGCCCTGGCGTCTGTCATTGATAACTCCATTTGATGTTTAAAACACTGATCGCCGTTAGAAAACACTGCATCCAGCCAAATTAATGCGGATGAATTAGCTGACGCATAACAAAACTCCTGACAGGCCTGATGGAAATAGCAAAATCTTCTGGAAAATATCCTAATATTGGCTAAACAAAATACTCTAGACAAGGGTGGATAATTTTTTTGTCGTTGAAATAGATAATGCCACAATTGCGGTGGAAATGCTTTTATGCTCAAATATTGATCTAATAACTATCATGTTGAAGTAAACTTGAAGACGTTGTTGTGCTGTTGTCCCACCACAATGTGGAAAAGCATGAAGAGTTTATTAGGCTACAGATTAAATAAGTTATGGTGATGAGTTTGATGCGAATTTTCCATAAATATCGAGAGTATTATTTGTATGCTGATGACATGATGATCAGTGCTTGCCTGCCAATAATTATTAGAAAATAAAAATGATCTTATCCATATCTCATCACTTAACCTACCCTCCCCACTTTATCAGCCAACTGTTGTCTAAACAAGAGAGCATGCGCCAAGACGAGGTTGGCTATTTATCGCAACAGTTTTTGTCACATAACCATCGGTAGAGTTGAAAATGCAATGGAAACACATCAACCTTCTGTTTTTTATTCAGTACATGAAAACGTATGCGAAAAGTGCTTTTTATGTACACTAGGTCATCAAGCACAGCTTTGATAGAAATCAAGCCAGTTTGATAGAGACTCCTATCCGTTAAAATGCACATCTTTTTTCAGTGAATATTCGAACATTCGCTTGAAAATCTTTCGACAAGTGGATGGAAACCTAGCTATAGACAGACTTGCATTTTGGCTTGGCTGGAATCAATCATTCAGCGTGAGATAAAGATGCTGTTAGATTCCACTGGAGCAGACCGGAAAGATATGTGCACGCCTACCCTAATTACAAGTTTGATTTGATCTGTTATTTGTTAAAATGTGAAATGATGCCTGGCCTTTATAAGAGAATGGTGTTAAGGATTAACAAAAATGTGTGACAAAGGACTAGACTTGAACGTAACAATTAACTAGCTGTCTTGAATGCAGCTCCCTACCAACTCAACAAGCACCAGCTGCTAACCATTGCCAATCAGCCTCAACTACTGTTGGCAACACTTAACTAGTTGCCTTGACCGTAACTCCTCAAACCAGCTCCAGCTGCTACTAACTGCTAATCAGCCTCAACACCTGTTCTCGCTCTCCTTAATCACCACTACCTCCTTACTTAAACCTGACCAAACAGTCATTCATCCTCTCTGTTTTGCGTCGCATGCAAGACGCTGAATGTGATCAGCCTCGATTTATCGTAGTTCTACTTAAGTTAGCGTCCTTACGTCGTTTACTATGGAGATTGATCTCACTGCCTTGGAATTCGAGGTGTTTTCAGACCAAGTTCTAGACTCTCCCTTCTCCATTATCAAGGACACACCACCTCTAACCAGACGGCTGCGGTCCGTTGTCTCGGTGCCCCGCCACCGTTCCACGCCTCAAAAATAACTGGAATGCCGGGGCTAGCCTCCAGGCCGTTCTCCCTGCCCGCTGGAGCTCATCAGCTCCCCTGCCAAGGGCTTTCCATCTCTCTTTGTGTGTCCTCCGGCCCACCAGTTCCTCTCTACGGCCACACTGGCTCATTCTCCACCCCCTGATCTTCAATCCGCCTGCAGTCTCTTCCTCTCTCTGCCGGAAGATACTACAAGGTGCAGACATTAATCGTGCCTCACTCCTTCTTCCACACAGGCCTTACCCCGCATCAACTGCGGCCTCTTGCAGGTGCTCCTGTGCTCCACTGATCCTCACCACTCCAGGGTTTCACTGTCCCAGAATTTGCTTGGCTTTCTCCCATTAGAGACGTCATCTGCTCAGCCCATCCTTCTCGCCGCCAAGAGTTGGACGACTGCAAATCCATCACGGATCTGGCTGTCCGTTTCGGTGGTGCAACCTTTTACGACTACCATCGCCGGTTCTCAAATCAATCGAGGCACTGAATAGGAAGAAAGCTTTTGAAACAGGTAATGGGGATGAGTTGCGAGTAGTACAGAAGGAGATTCAAGGGCTGATCAAGAAGGCAAACATGAATACAAACTGGAGCTAGAACGCAAGCTGCAAGCGAATAACATGAAGGATGTCTGGGATGGTATGAAGAAGAGAGAAGGCTACAGCACCAGGGGACAACTACAGAGTGATGAGGGAAGGGACAGAGCCACAGAGTTGATGAGTACGATGTCTCAGCAGAGCAACAGCAGATAGGGGAGGCGCTGGACTCTGATCTGGGAACCACTGAGCCCATGAGCATCTCGGAGGAACAAGTGGTGAAGCAGATGAAGAGGATCAATCTGCAGGGCCTGATAGGGTTAAAGCCAGAGTACTCAAGGTATGCGCTAATCAACTGGCTTTCATACAGCAGTATATTTTCAACCTGTCCCTAATACTATCAGATATTCCTACTAAATGTGAAACATCCTGCATAGTGCCCATCTCAAAGAAAGCGGGAGGGACTGCACTGAAATACTTTAGACCAGTGGCTTTGACATCACAAGTCATAAACCTTTTGAGCGGGTTTTAATACCCTTATTAAGAGTTGAGGTGGCAGCCTATCTGGATCCTTTGCAATTTGCTTCCTCTCCTTCAGAACCCTCCTCCGCCCTGTTCGAGTTGTACCTAACTGTCATAGCTGCTTCTCTCTGGGGGAACGAATGGTCGAAGGGCCATACTCATCCATTCCGACAACCTTCCATGGTACACATCATTAACCTCTATGGGATCGGTGTCCCGTATACGGGACGGTTGAGCTAATGTGATTAGCATGACTGTTGTAAGTAACAGCAAACTTTCCAGGACATAGACATGTCTTATATGGGCAGAAAGCTTAAATTATTCTAATTGCACTGTCCAATTTACAGTAGCTATTACAGTGAAAAAATACCACATTCACCTCTGAAGGTAAATAATGTACTTACATTTAGTAATCTTGCTCTGATTTGTCATCCTGAGGGTCCCAGAGATAAAATGTAGCATAGTTAATAAAAAAAAAAAAATCCATTTTTTATATTCAAATGTAGGAACTGGGTTCTACAGTTTGAACCCTTGCTGTCTCTGGCTCCACACCCACCCCGCCCGGCCATCTAGATGTGTATAAGCTAATTATCCATGTATGACATTCCTGGGAGTGTGTAAACTTACATTTTGTATTACCATATAATTTTTGTATGTTCTCTTTAGTTATGTATTTGAAAATGTATAAATAGACCAATTCGGAACATTTGCCGACATCCTCTATCCAGACATACCTGGCCAGGATCAACTTATTTCTCAAGTTGCTTACTGGGTCTTCATGTTCCTCCTCTCACCAGCAAGTCTCCATTCTTCTCAAGGGCCTCCAACGCACTGAAGTCCACCACCCCCTCTCGCCGCCAGCCCATCACCTTCGACATCCTGTCTGCCTGCATCCAGACGCTGTGGTCTGGTTACATCTCCATCACAGTTTCTTCCACACTAGAATTAATGTTTCTTTTGGGATTCCTGCAATCTTCAGAGTTTACATCTGTTATCTACAGCCCTTGTCATCCTAGCGTGTCAGATTTCACCATCAAACACAGCAAAACCGATCAGTTTGGCAGAACCACACCAGTCTACTTGTTCCAGCTGCCATCTACCATCAGCCCTTATGAACCACTCCCCTTCTTCCTGCAGCTCAGACAATCACAACATGCCTCCATCTGATCCACTATTCATCACCGATTCTGGTTCCATTCCCATCTGAGACAAATGCTATCCTGCTGACCAATTCTCCGGACAATCCTTCCACATCGGAGCCGCTTCCATGGCATCCCGACATGGCATCTAAGACCACACCGTACAAATCCTTGGCCGCTGGTCCTCTCAAGCCTATCATTCCTACATCTGTTCTGACATCAACATCAGGACAGCCCACAACATGCTCATCTCTCAGAACCTGCTTTAACTCTGGCACAGTCCTCCAGTCTATGCCTCATTTCATGAACACCATCTACCTCTCGCACCATATCGTACCCAACCAGCCAAAATAGGATTGGCTCCCCAGCTGAGCCTGGTTCCTCTCAAGGTTTTCTTCCTTGCCACCGTCGCTTCTGCTTGCTCTCTATATCGCCAACCATTTAGCACCTGCATTCCAGAACAGCTCCCCTTCCTCTCCAGGGTCCGACTAACTTGGAGTTCTCTTATTTGGGATTGCCTTCACCACAGCAGCCCGATCTACCATGGCCTGAAGGTGAAGTCTACCTGAAACTCTAAGCCAAACCCTACAGAGTCAACCCCTCCCGGATCCTTCATCTGCAGCCCTTAGCTTCATCCGTTCCATTCTCATTTCCTCAAATATTCTTAACCCATTTTCATGTACGGTCCTCAAACTTGTGAAATTGAAGTTTTACCGTAGTTTTGAGTATCTGATTGGCTGACTAGATTGGTACTACTCACACTGACATTAAGGCAGAATTTTTCTAACATGTCAAACTATCGGGATGCCGTAGAGGGCCCGGGAGCCCGTATAAATCTAAATTATGGGGACGTGGGGCTGCGATGTAATGTTCGCCCGAGTTTACTTTATCTGCGATTTCAGAAATGCTTGTCGAGAGCCCGCAGGCAGAGCAAATAATGTTGTGCCTATCGGCCCTAAACTTTAAAATAAAGTGAACTATCCCTTTAACCCATCTTGAAGAATGCCAGTGTTGGAGGTGCAGGGATGATGGAGTTCCTGAAGAAAGCGATGGCCTCTTTGACCTACAGCTCCCTCTGTATGCCGGAGGACATCACTGCACGCGGTCTGGAGTCAATGCCAAACTTCTTCTACAGGGAGGATGGACTCCGGCTGTGGGACATCGTCCACAGGTAATGTTTGTACAGGCCTATAGATTTCCGTGGTGCAAAAAAGCCCAGATCTGCGCAAAGATATTCCGTAAACCTCATAATTTGGCAGCATGATTTGATTTGTGCATTAAGGATTATAAATCCATGCAACTACATTTTTGTATTGCTCAGTACTACTTTGCTGTGTTGTCATAGTGTTTTGGCTAATGCCTGATGTCCTGTGGTTTTTGTATAGGTTTGTTCAGAGAGTGATTGGTCACTACTACACCTGTGACGCAGACGTCCAGAAGGACTGTGAACTGCAGAACTGGATCAAGGATATCTTCTTCCATGGGTTCCTGGCGAAACCAGCACAGGTTACACTTTAATCATTTAAAAAACACAATATGCGTCACAAATGGCAACTTATTTCCTATTTAATGCACTACTTTTGACCAGCTCTCTGGTCAAAAGTAGTGCATCTATAGGGAAAGGGGGGCGATGTTTGACACGGACTACACTTTTTAAATTCATGATACTGTCGCATCGCTGCAACTCAAAACTATAATATTAAATCTAGCAACGCTTCTCTACAGATCTGGTTAGTTGACTCAATTATTTCTGATAATCGTATCTATCCCCTTATGTTTCTAATTCATATATTCTGGATCATTTGCAAAATGAAACCAGCACAGGTTACACTTCTTTTTTTAAAGACACAATCTCCATCACAAATGTCAACCTATTCCCTATTTAGAGCATTACTTATGACCAGTGCAAAATGTCAATTCGGTGTCTGATCATTGTGTTTTACTGTATCTTCCCTGTGCAGGAATCCCTCAGTCTTTCAGTTCGGTGACAGAGCTGGTCAAGTTTAACACCATGGTGATCTTCACAGTGTCTGTCCAACATGCTGCAGTCAACAATGGACAGGTAATGAACTTGAAAACATTTAAAAGAAAGCTGTATGCTGTATCCTCCGCTGTTAATCAAAATGTGATTTTAGTTTTACAAAGTGTTTCTGATCTATTATATTGGAAAAGCAAAGTGGTTTGATCTATTTTGCCATTGTCATTCCAGTTTGATTTTGGCGGCTGGATGCCCAACTTCCCCATCTCCCTGCAACAACCACCTCCCAGCACTAAAGGGCAGTCTACTGAGAGCACCATGCTGAAGACCTTCCCTGACATCAATACCACCGTCCATGGTATGGCCACGGTGTACCTTTCTGAGCAAGCAGTCCACTGACTTTGTGAGTATATGAGAGAAACTGTATTGAGTAAAATCCTATGACATTGAAACATTTCATGACAATCCCAATCAAATTGTTTCCTTAGTCATAATTAGTATATCAGTGGTTCACGAAACAACAGTTTCCATGTTATTTCATCAACTCTTGCCTACTTAGGTCACTTTTGGAAAGGGCTATCAGGATCTCTTCAGCGAGAAGACCCCTCTGAAACTGATTCACGAAACTCAAGATGTGCTGAAGAAATTCAACTTTGAAATCCAAGGCAGGAATGTCTCTTTGCCCTTGCCATACACCCACCTGAATCCCAACAATGTGGAGAACAGTGTGGCCCTGTAATGAGTCAGGGTCATCTTTATTAGGCACCAAATGAAAGAACTCACTGATACAGGGAGACTACCTTGTTTTTCAGTTGAAACATGTTTTAAAACATTTATCTTATAGTGTGCCCTAATCATTACGACCTAGGAAGTTTACTCTATTGCGGTTCAGTCCATTTTTTTCTTTTTAATAGCACCATAGCCACATAACCAGAACTGGCCTTGAAGGCAAGATGAGAAGTTCACGTTTTCTACTTCTGTTTTGTGTGCCACTATCTGATCCCTTTTATTTAAGTCTTTAGTTTGGTTCTTCACCCTTGTATAACTGAATGTTTGTGCCTTAGGTCCCTTCCTGTTAATGGCAGACCTAACCTTTCATGCAAAACAGGAAGCTACTGTAGCTGCTTCCCCTGGCCTCAGTATGTGGCCTTTCATTTTCCAGCTAAACCAGCAGGAGGTCTGGTAAATGGCTCCCCTAGAGACAGGTGACCTTAAGGATAACTTCTTTCAGCTGCCTGCCTCCCTCTAAAAGGGGAGTGTTGAGAATACATTTCCAAATGGCCAACACCTACAGACGTCACTTCCCATAGTATCTTGCTGCTGAGAGCAAGCTGCAAGTGATGTTCCTGATTTATTAGTAGTGTAGCTTTAAATTGAACCCACTCAATAAAGGTGTGGGAGACTACTGTCCATACAGCCAAGATAGAGATTATAATTTTGTACCTCTGCTTTGTAACTCTTTATTTGCTGGCTTATTTGAAGAGCTTTTTGAGTTCATGCAATAAAGTCTTAGTTCATCTTCATCCTTGTCTCTTTCAGCGTTCATGGTCCATGTGACCCAAGCCATTGTTTTGTTCAACTGGTTGACCCTTACATACCAGAGCCTTATACTGAGTAGCACACAAGGATATAAAGGTACAGATGGTGAAACGTGTGTATATATCCAACAGACTATAGTGCTTATATAAACTGGGTGGTTCGAGCCCTGAATGCTGATTGGCTGACAGGCGTGGTATATCAGACTGTATACCACGGGTATGACTAAACAATTATTTTTACTACTCTAATTACGTTGGTAACCTGTTTATAATAACAATAAGGTACCTCGGGGGTTTGTGATATATGGCCAATATACCACTGCTAAGGGCTGTGTCCAGGCACTCAGTGTTGTGTCGTGCTTAAGAACAGCCCTTAGCCGTATACCACACTCCCTCGGGCCTTATTGCTTAAATAACTTTCAGTAGTCGTTCTTCATGTTAAACTATGATTCAGCTATGGAAATAACCTTTAATGGATTATCCTCCCATGAACAGTGTTATGGCTTAGGATATTGAATAGGGGACCATTCTTTAACCAACCTTTACTAGGCAATACTTAATTCTCAACTTTGAAGGTGCCAGTGTCTTCTAAACTTCCGTGGTCAAGACCGGTGGGTGACGAAGGCAGACATAGAGACGGTCCACCTCAAAGTGCTGCATGTCATGACTCAGAAATCAAGCGTCGCTTTGAATGACACCCACCTGTCTCGATCAACGAGAGGAGATCGGACCTCAAAAAGATGACGGCATATACACTGAACAGAAATATAAACTGTGACGTCACGAGAGGCTACACAGCTTTCAGCGGGATTGCTCAAGTAGTGCAAGGAGACAAGGTTCAAACAAAACAAGGATTTTATTATAGGTCTTGGGAAATTAACGAAAATATAACACAATTCTGTTCTCTTGTGGCTCTTTAAGGGTTAACAGTTCAGGGATGTCTCTTCCACATCCAAAGTCATAATTCTCACTCGCTCAGATAACTTTTCCCCAGCCTTACTGTAGTCCACGTTGCAGCTAGTGGCCAACCCAGCAAAAGTCCTTCCAAATGTCTCTCACGTATTTCCACAGGTGCATATATCCAAAGGTGAGTATTTCCCAAAGGTAAGTATCTCCAAATCCTTATATTCCTCATGGAAGTGGACGTGCAGCACTCTTGTCCTCCAGAGAGCCCAGGTTGGAGACTGTGTCTCTTCCCTTCCCAAACCTTCAGCTCATCAGCTCCTCATTTGTTTCAGCTGCGTGGGAAGATTGGCCATAGAGGGGTGGAGTTCCCGACCATACCAGCAGATGGAGCCATAGCTGTCTGGGTTTGCAGCCACCTCAGGGGGATGTAACGTCCCTCAGGACACAGCCTCTCGTGACATCACACATCCCCCCTCTCGGGACCGACGTCCTCGTCGGGGTAAAGGCAGCGAAGAAGGCATCACGCCGGGAGGGCGTCCGCATTGCCGTGGTGCTTGCCAGACTGCTCTCTCTTCAACTCCTCCAACTCTAGGACCAGGGACTCAGCCTCCTGTTGTCTCTCCTTGAGTTTCTTACTGAACGCATCAGCCTTGGTTTTAGCAGAGTTTAGCTTCTGTTGAGCAGCTTTCAGTTCCTTCTCTCTCTCTGCCTCCGCATTCTTCATCTTGTTCTCCAACACCTTGTACTTCTCCTCTGCCTTCTTCTGGACCTCCTTACTACTGCGCAGGGTCTCCTCACACTCCTCGATGGTCCTGCGCAGCCTCTCCAGCTCCTCCTGTTGCTTAGGGAAGGAGCTCTGTTGGAGTTTAGCCTGGAGGATATCTAACTCTTCTGTCTTCATGTCTAACTGTTGCTTTAACAAACGATACCTCTCAGCGGTCCCCTTCAGACCAGACAGTTCTTTGTCCAGATTCTGTACCTCCGTCTCTGTGTCGGTCTGGGCACCTGCCATCCCTATCAGAGCCCGGGCGGGAGTGAGTAACTCGGAGGATTGCACGGAGCCTTCCCAGGATGAGTCTTGCCTCTCCGTTTCCGAGGTACTCGGGTTATCCTCTCCTGAGACTCTCTCCAGAGTGGGTAAAAGGCTGGGCAGTCTCGTCCAATTAGGACAGGGACGGGGGGAATCAACCACCCCCGCCGTCGTGTGTATGGTTCCCCGTGTGCTGGTCATTGTAAGTTCAGTAATGGGGTATTCTCTGGTGTCCCCATGGACACAGGAAACTGGGAGGACTTTCCCCCGGGGTCAGACACGTTGGGCCCACCAAATCCTTACGCACCAGGGTGGCCCGGCTACCAGAATCCAGTAAGGCCTCCACATCATGGTGATTCACAGTTACCGGGCAGGTGGGGGGGTCGATCTGGGCCGCCATCTACGACTCCCAAGAGCGAGGCAAACGGTGTGTGGGTGCTGAGCTGGAGGACTCCGCAGTGGGCATAGGTTCATCGGCTGGTTTCCCACACTGCCAGGAGATATGTCCCATCTCCCCACACCGGTAACACTGTTCGAGTTTCCCCCTCCTGGTGTACTCTTCTTGGACCCGCCTGGTTTCTGGCTCCCCCTGGAGCCGGGATAAGTCCTGACGTGGCTGGGTTCGAGACCTTGGGAGTCCTTTGGACGGGTTCTTCCCATTTGTGGTGGGGCCGCCTCCTGGGGTCTTTTCCGGGAAGCATTCAGCATCTCCGCTGTGGCCTGGTACTTTTCCACAGCTTCCACGGTCAGATCAGCCGTGGTCAAGGCCTGTTGACTGATGAACCGTTTTGCCTCATAAGGCAGGGCGCGTAGGTAACGATCCACCACAACGGCCTCCACCACCGCCGCTGCTGTATTCCTCTGCGGATCCAGCCATTTCCTTGCGATTCGGACAAGTTCATGCATCTGCGCCCGAGGAGGTTGGTCTGGTTGGAAGGTCCAGCTGTGAAAGCGCTGGGCCATACCAAACTTTGTGAGTCCATATCTGCTGAGGATCTCAGACTTCAGGGCATCATAGTCAGTAACCTGGTCAGGGCCCAGGTCCCGGACAGCATTCAGTGATTCCCGGTTAGAAAGGGGGCTAACAGACCAACCCACTGTTGCTTGGGCCAGGCTTCCCTAGTGGCCGTGGCCTCAAATGCATGCAGGTATGCCTCAATGTCATCGGTAGCTCCCATCTTAGATATAAAGTCACTTGCCTTTATTGGGCGGGTATTTTGGACCACCCTCTGTCTCTGCAACTGCAATTCCTCTGCCTTCAGAAGGTTGGCTTTCTTTTGCTCCTCCAAGAGAGCCACGTTTGCTTGCATCTGGGCTTGCTGGCCAGCAACAAGGGCTTTCAATATGTCCTCCATTTCAGTCGGCGGGGAGCCTACGCCAACTTGGAAAACTGGGTGATCAAACCTTCGGTATCCTCCTCTGACATGCACTATTAACGCTTGAGCGTGCCCGTATTCTCCACCATCTGTGACGTCACGAGAGGCTACACAGCTTTCAGCGGGATTGCTCAAGTAGTGCAAGGAGACAAGGTTCAAACAAAACAAGGATTTTATTATAGGTCTTGGGAAATTAACGAAAAATATAACACAATTCTGTTCTCTTGTGGCTCTTTAAGGGTTAACAGTTCAGGGATGTCTCTTCCACATCCAAAGTCATAATTCTCACTCGCTCAGATAACTTTTCCCCAGCCTTACTGTAGTCCACGTTGCAGCTAGTGGCCAACCCAGCAAAAAGTCCTTCCAAATGTCTCTCACGTATTTCCACAGGTGCATATATCCAAAGGTGAGTATTTCCCAAAGGTAAGTATCTCCAAATCCTTATATTCCTCATGGAAGTGGACGTGCAGCACTCTTGTCCTCCAGAGAGCCCAGGTTGGAGACTGTGTCTCTTCCCTTCCCAAACCTTCAGCTCATCAGCTCCTCATTTGTTTCAGCTGCGTGGGAAGATTGGCCATAGAGGGGTGGAGTTCCCGACCATACCAGCAGATGGAGCCATAGCTGTCTGGGTTTGCAGCCACCTCAGGGGGATGTAACGTCCCTCCAGGACACAGCCTCTCGTGACATCACAAAACGCAACATTTAATGTGTTAGTCCCATGTTTCATGAGCTGAAAAAAAAAGATCCTAGAAAAGATCCATATGAACAAAAAGCTTTCTCTCAAATTTTGTGCACAAATTTGTTTACATCCCTGTTAGTGAGCATTTCTCCTTTACTAAGATAATCCATCCACCTGAAAGGTGTGGCATATCAAGAAGCTGATTAAACAGCATGATCATTACACAGGTGCACCTTGTGCTGGGGACAATAAAAGGCCATTCTAAAATGTGCAGTTTTGTCACACAACACAATGCCACAGATGTCTCAAGTTTTGAGGGAGCGCACAATTGGCATGCTTACTGCAGGAATGTCCTCCAGGGCTGTTGCCAGAGAATTTAACGTTAATTTCTCTACCATAAGCCGCCTTCAAAATAGTTGTAGAGAATTTGGCAGTATGTCCAACCGGCATCACAACGTGTATGGCGTCATGTGGGCGAGCGGTTTGCTGATGTCAACGTTGTGAACAGAGTTCCCCATGGTGGAGGTGGGGTTATGGTATGGGCAGGCATAAGCTATGCACAACGAACACAATTGCATTTTATCGATGACAATTTAAATGCACAGAGATACTGTGGCGAGATCCTGAGGCCCATTGTTGTGCCATTCATCCGCCGCCATCACCTCATGTTTCAGCATGATAATGCACGGTCACATGTCTTAAGGATCTGTACACAATTCCTGAAAACTGAAAATGTCCCAGTTCTTCCATGGTCTGCATACTCACCGGACTTGTCACCCATTGAGCATGTTTGGGATGCTCTGGACCGACGTTTACGACAGCGTGTTCCAGTTCCTGCCAATATCCAGCAACTTTGCACAGCCATTGAAGAGGAGTGGGACAACATTCCACAGGCCACAATCAACAACCTGATCAATTCTACGCAAAGGAGATATGTCGCGCTGCATGAGGCAAATGGTGGACACACCAGATACTGACTCGTTTTTTTATCCAGTCCCCTACCTTTTTTTTAACGTATCTGTGACCAAAAGATGCATTTCTGTATTCCCAGCCATGTGAAATCCATAGATTAGGTCCTCATTTATTTATTTCAATTGGGAGTTTAGAAGACACCGGTGCCTTCCAAGTCGAGACTTAAGCAAGTATGGCCATGTAAGGGCTGGTCTGAGGTTAACACAGGCTTAGATCTGATCCCTTTTGTTCAGATAATATCACTTGTTTAACCTGTTCAACTCTGACTCCCTCTGGTAGCATTTTCTAAACAACGCATAATATTGTATACTACCCTCATAAAGTACATTCCGGTTTCAATACTATACGTCTTGCAAACATATGCTTAGTACTGTTAGGAAGGTAAGAACTGTGGAAATTCAGATAAAGGTGTCAGAAACGATGTGACTACTACAGAGCCCGAGACTCCGTTTTTTACGGGGGGTGAGGGTCCCTCCAATTGTCCCCATGTTGGGGAATAAGAGATTTTAAATCCTAGGTTTTAGATAAAATATGTCAGCAATTACAGTTCCAAAAGGAATTAAAAAGAAAAACATTTCTCATATCTTTTACCTAATGATGACGCTCTAAACATGCACATTCCCATTCGAACACAGCCATTTTAAACGTGCAGGGCTTGTGCAACGTGCCATACCATTTTTCATCTTACTGGAATGATATACATATGAAGAGAAAGCTGAAGTCTCTATCTATCCATTGATGTAAATAAATCCTCTGTCTGATTTCCAGTTCGTCCACTAGATAGCGATAAGAGATCACATGACGTCTCTTGGCCACTTGAAACCAGTTGCGTCTGGTTTGGGTAGTGAGTCACTGTGCCAAAATGGCTGATCAGATTTTCAAGCCTGACATCTTAAAATGACCTTAGCAATCAGGGCTTTCAAGTTATGGATTTTCTTTTAAAGACAGACGTGAAGAAACCTCACTTGTTTTCCCATTCACTTTTCCTATTGTAAAAGATCTCGTAAGCCTGTGTTTACCACAGGCCTTGAAAAAAAGTATATTTACCTGTTTCGTGTCATCATAACCCCACTAGAAATTGTGCGTATGCATGGTCAAAAGGAAAGCTAGCACATTCTCAAGTCAAGTTCACTTTTTAGAAATACCAACTTTTGCTTGAAAATTGGCACACACATGTTTTGGGGTATATTTTGTACATACTCACCGTTTATAAATGAGGCCCTAGTTATTCTCTGTTCCCAGAGGGACCCAAAGAAAGAAAGGCATTTGGTGAGCACCAGCTCAAATATAACACGCTTGGTATTGGATTGATGACTAAACTATTTTATTCATTCACAGTCAGCCTTATGAAGCCAGCTTGTTAAGATCTTATTACTGAAGTGAGAGTCACTTAACAACAATGAGGGAAGTTTCCCATACCACATAACAACTTGGCAGCATTTGTTTTGTATAATTGTTATAGGTTTTGGTTTTTCCATTTATGTTTTGAGGTTGGACTTTTAGCACGTCAACATTGCTCTTCCTAATATTTAATTCCATTCTTTTACTTTTAGATTTGTGTGTATTGTTGGGAATGGTTAGATACTACTGCACTGTTGGAGCTAGGAACAAAAGCATTTTGCTACACCCGTAATGATATCTGCTAAATATGTGTATGTCCCCAATAATATTTTATTTGATTTCATAAAGGTACAAAGGCGAATCTGCTTGTCATTTCAAAGCATTATGACAAGGTAGCATCTGGCGATCCAAAAGCAGTCAAAGAGCTGATCGGTACTGCTTTGGTAGAGGAGGAAATCCTTCCGGAGAGGGAGGTTGATGAAATGGGTCCTACGGGTGGTAGAGTACATCCCGTAGACGTGCAACCATGGGAGTAGGAACTAAAGGCAAAGTTGGAGCAACAAAAATTAGAGATTGAACACCAGAAATTTGAGCTCGAGCACAGGGGAAGAGAACGAGAACCTGCAGAACAAGAACATGAAAAACGTGCGCATGTCATTCGATTGAAAGAGATGGAGCTGGAAGCTACACCCTCAACATTTTACATTTTTGTCATTTAGCACCCAGTAGCAAATAAGTTCCAGAGAAGGACCTGATGTCATCAAGAACGTTTCCTGTTGGTATAGAAGGAATGTTCTGTTTCTTTCTTACTTTTTTAACGTAACTTTCTACAATTAAGAGCTTCATTCTATTATACTGGTTTGATTTGTTGTGATATTTATACTGCTTGCTTGCCTCCATATGCAAATAGAACATGTATATTCTGTGGATTATTTCTTTTGGAGTTGTTTAACGTTCATAAAAGCTGTCTGTTTGACATGAGTACTTGACTTCAGTTAATCCAGTTATGCAATAACTTTAGACGTACAATACTGGTGGAAGGTTCACCTTACAGGAACTCATTGTCCTTTTTTAAATTCTGATAACAGTTTCGATTCCTGCTTTCAACACACACAAGCACACAGACACAGATTTAGGGGTCAAAGTCACAACGGCAGGAGATTTCATCTAGGATACTGATGACACTGATAAGTGCCACTGACCAGTAGTAAATTGTGTAACTGTAAATTGGAGCAGTTTTTTAAAAATAAATAGAGTATTTCAGAGAGAGCTTGCTCTCTTTCTGCAATTTAATACGAATTAGAATTTGACGTGTAAGATGTAATGAGCATGCTGAATATGATGGCCACTCATTAAAAATATACTGTTATGACTACCTGCTTTCCAGCAGTGTTGGGGAAGCTACTCTGAAAATATAGTTTACCTAGCTACCAATTACTACCCAGTGGCGATTTTAGCATGTCAATCTTGGTGGGGCAAACACCCTTTTTTTTTAATGCATGCCAGCAAAGCCACTACAAAACTCTAAACAATACATGAAATGCACTATAACGGTGACAAAAGGTGCCCACAAACTTTTAGGGTCTACATAAAGCTGTCCTGACAGTGGAGTTTGTGGCTGACTTGCTTAAATATGGTTTCTACTGACTCCTTGTGGATTTGTGTAACTGGATAAGAACCACATTCTCCTTCAATAATAATGAATGTCGTCATGAGTTTTGACTTTTGAACCATACACAAACATTATTACATTTATGTTCAGTAAATTCATAATGTTTGTTCTTATCATCAGATTATTTCACTTATAATTCACTTTATCACAATTCCAGTGGGTCAGAAGTTTACATACACTAAGTTGACTGTGCCTTTAAACAGCTTGGAAAATTCCAGAAAATGATGTCATGGCTTTAGAAGCTTCTGATAGGCTAATTGACATCATTTGAGTCAATTGGAGGTGTACCTGTGGATGTATGTCAAGGCATACCTTCAAACTCAGTGCCTCTTTGCTTGACATCACGGTGGTCCTCTGTAGCTCAATTGGTAGAGCATGGCGCTTGTAACACCAGGGTAGTGGGTTCAATCCCCGGGACCACCCATGTGTAAAAATGTATGCACACATGACTGTAAGTCGCTTTGGATAAAAGTGTCTGCTAAATGGCATATTATTTTATTATTATCATGGGAAAATCAAAAGAAAAATGGTAGACCTCCACAGGTCTGGTTCATCCTTGGGAGCAATTTCCAAACGCCTGAAGGTACCACGTTCATCTGTACAAACAATAGTACGCAAGTATAAACACCATGTGACCATGCAGCCGTCATACCGCTCAGGAAGGAGACGCGTTCTGTCTCCTAGAGATGAATGTACTTTGGTGCGAAAACTGCAAATCAATCCCAGAACAACAGCAAAGGACCTTGTGAAGATGCTGGAGGAAACAGGTACAAAAGTATCTATATCCACAGTAAAACTAGTCTTATGTCGACATAACCTGAAAGGCCACTCAGCAAGGAAGAAGCCACTGCTCCAAAACCGCCATAGAAAAGCCAGTCTACAGTTTGCAACTGCACATGGGGACAAAGATCGTACTTTTTTGAGAAATGTCCTCTGGTCTGACGAAACAAAAATATAACTGTTTGGCCATAATGACCATCTTTATGTTTGGAGGAAAACGGGGGTAACTTGCAAGCCGAAGAACACCATCCCAACCGTGAAGCATGGGGGTGGCAGCATCATGCTGAGGGGGTGCTTTGCTGCAGGAGGGACTGGTGCACTTCACAAAATAGATGGCATCATGAGGAAGGAAAATTATGTGGATATATTGAAGCAACATCTCAAAACATCAGTCAGGAAGTTAAAGCTTGGTCGCAAATGGGTCTTCCAAATGGACAAAGACCCCAAGCATACTTCCAAAGTTGTGGCAGAATGGCTTAAGGACTACAAAGTCAAGGTATTGGAGTGGCCATCACGAAGCCCTGACCTCAATCCTATAGAACATTTGTGGGCAGAACTGAAAAAGTGTGTGCGAGCAAGGAGGCCTACAAACCTGACTCAGTTACACCAGCTCTGTCAGGAGGAATGGGCCAAAATTCGGCCAACTTATTGGGGGAAGCTTGTGGAAGGCTACCGAAAAACGTTTGACCCAAGTTAAACAATTTAAAGGCAATGATACCAAATACTAATTGAGTGTATGTAAACTTCTGACCCACTGGGAATGTGATGAAATAAATAAAAGCTGAAATAAATAATTCTCTCTATTTTTATTCTGACATTTCACATTCTTAAAATAAAGTGTTGATCCTAACTGACCTAAGACAGGGAATTTTTACTCGGATTAAATGTCAGGAATTGTGAAAAACTGAGTTTAAATGTATTTGGCTAAGGTGTACGTAAACTTCCGACTTCAACTGTATATATACACACTACCAGTCAAAAGTTTGGACACACCTACTCATTCAAGGGTTTTTCTTTATTTTTACTATTTTCTACTTTGTAGAATAATAGTGAAGACATCAAAACCATGAAATAACACATATGGAATGATATAGTAACCAAAAAAGTGTTAAACAAATCAAAATATATTTTAGATTTTAGATTCTTCGAAGTAGCCACCCTTTGCCTTGATGACAGCTTTGCATACGCTTGGCATTCAAGGATCTTTCATTCACATGACACATTAATTCCCTTTTATTTTCTTTGTTGAGAAAAATGTATTGAGTAGTTCCAGTAGTTGGCTACAGTTGGCAAAAAAGTTATTATAACCACTGCAAACACTACAAAGATTGGAATTTAATTCAACTAGGTATGTCATTTTGTTGAACAACAGTGTACAGGGTTGGGTAGTAATGGATTACAGGTAACAGGGATTACGTAATGAAGTAACTGTAATCTGCCCGGATTACTTAAAATGTAATCGGATTACAGTTACATTCTTAAAAACAGCTGATTACTTGATCTAATATCAATAGGAACATTTGATAGAACTTTCGCACACCCTCAAGACTTCACACATGCTCTCAACTCGGCAAGATTATATTGTCCTGTTGATCGCCCATCAAGGATGGATTGATTCTTTAGTATTCCAATTGAATGAATAGATAAGGCTGCCAAACCATTTACACCTGGCCCACTGGTCAATCAGACTGTCGTCTGGACTCCATAGAGTTTCTACGTGCTGCTTTGATGCATATTTACAGTGCACTTTCACTCTGACTAGCGGGATAGAAAATGATTTGTGATTGTGCAACATTTTAAACTGTGAATGCGTGAAAAACACTGTTTTGAACACTGTTAATGTTTAGAAAAATCGGGTCCCAAGCTTTCTGTATTATCTTTTGTGATATTTGTGCACGAAAAGATGTAGACAAATGAATCACTATATTGAACAATTCTGGAACCCTATTTTGAATTGTAGGCCTATTGTCATGCATTTTGCGTTTGACAATCACTGGTTAAGGTTGCACATCAAAGTATCTTGAATCATGCATTCCTGCAAGGTCATGCTATTTAGTTTACACAACTAATTTTTTTAATCATACCATTTTAGTAGTCAAGTAGCCTACACTTAGAATGAAGCACTTTGACTAGTTTAGATCAGATCATTAGATTACTCCTTTTTTCTATTGCCCGACCCTGCAACAATATTGCTGTGACCAAATCATAGGCTTGTGCCACCAACTGAAAACGTTAGCATGGAGTCCTGTACCACGCCTCAGGATAAGACCCAGATGCAGACACAGGAGGCAGGCAGTTCGAATCTCAGATGTTTATTACAAAACGGGGCAGGCAAACGGCAGGTCAAGGGCAGGCAGAGGTCAGTAATCCAAGGCAGCGTCAATTAGGGACAGAACGGCAGGCAGGCTCAGGGTCAGGGCAGGCAGAATGGTCAGTAATCCAAGGCAGCGTTACACAGGGACAGAACGGCAGGCAGGCTCAGGGTCAGGGCAGGCAGAATGGTCAGAACCGGGAGGACTAGAAAACAGAAACTAGAGATGCTGGAAAACGGGAGACAAAGGGCTGTGAGACAGAGGTTTAATCCTAGACAAGTGGGATGTACACTACGGTCAAAAGTTTTAGAACACCTACTCATTCAAGGGTTTTTCTTTATTTGTACTATTTTCTACATTGTAGAATAATAGTGAAGACATTAAAACTATGAAATAACACATATGAAATCATGTAGTAACCAAAAAAGTGTTAATCAAAATATATTTGAGATTCCTCAAATAGCCACCCTTTGCCTTGATGACAGCTTTCCACACTCTTGGCATTCTCTCAACCAGCTTCATGAGGTGGTCACCTGGATTGCATTTAAATTAACAGGTGTGCCTTCTTAAAAGTTAATTTGTGGAATTTCTGTCCTTAATGCGTTTGAGCCAATCAGTTGTGTGTGACAAGGTAGGGGGGGTATACAGAAGATAGCCCTATTTGGTAAAATAACAAATCCAGATTATGGCAAGAACAGCTCAAATAAGCAAAGAGAAACGACAGTCCATCATTACTTTAAGACATGAAGGTCAGTCAATCAAGTGCAGTCGTAAAAACCTTCAAGCGCTATGATGAAACTGGCTCTCATGAGGACCGCCACAGGAATGGAGGACCCAGAGTTACCTCTGCTGCAGAGGATAAGTTCATTAGAGTTACCAGCCTCAGAAATTGCAGCCCAATAAATGCTTCACAGAGTTCAAGTAACAGACACATCTCAACATCAACTGTTCAGAGGAGACTGTGTGAATCAGGCCTTCATGGTTGAATTGCTGCAAATAAATCACTACTAAAGGACACAAATAAGAAGAAGAGACTTGCTTGGGCCAAGAAACATGAGCAATGGACATTAGACCGGTGGAAATTTGTCCTTTGGTCTGGAGTCCAAATTTGAGATTTTTGGTTCCAACCGCCGTGTGGGTGAATGGATGAATCTCCGCATGTGTATTTCCCACCGTAAAGCATCGATGAGGAGGTGTTATGGTGTGGGGGCGCTTTGCTGGTGACACTGTCTGTGATTTATTTAGAATTCAAGGCACACTTAACTAGCATAGCTACCACAGCATTCTGCAATGATACGCCATCCCATCTGGTTTGGGCTTAGTGGGACTATCATTTGTTTTTCAACAGGACAATGACCCAACACACCTCAAGGCTGTGTAAGGGCTATTTTACCATGAAGGAGAGTGATGGAGTGCAGCATCAGATGACCTGGCCTCCACAATCCCCTGACCAAATTTAGATGGTTTGGGATGAGTCTATCAGAAATCAGGATAAAACCCAGATGCAGACAGCTAGAATCACAAATGTTTATTGACCAAACAGGGGGCAGGCAAAAGACAGGTCAAGGGCAGGCAGAGGCCCGTAATCCAGGGCAGAGTCAGTAAGGTACAGAACGGCAGGCAGGCTCGGGGTCGGGCAGGCAGAGGTTTGTAATCAGGTCAGAGTCAGACAGGTACAGAACGGCAGGCAGGCTCAGGGTCAGGGCGGGCAGAATGGTCAGAACTGGGGAAACTAGGAAACAGAAACTTGAGAAAACAGGAAGACGGGAAAGCATGCTGGTAAGACCTGACAAGATGAACTGGCAACAGACAAACAGAGAACACAGGTGTAAATGCACAGGGGATAATGGGGAAGATGGGCGACACCTGAAGGGGGGTGGAGACAAGCACAAAGACAGGTGAAACCGATCAGGGTGTGACAGAGTCGGACTGCAGAGTGAAGGAAAAGCAGCCAACAAGTGCTCAGCATATGTGAGAACTCCTTCAAGACTGTTGGAAAAGCATTCCATGTGAAGCTGGTTGAGAGAATGCCAAGAGTGTGCAAAGCTGTCATCAAGGCAAAGGGTGGCTATTTGAAGAATCTCAAATATGAAATATATTTTGATTTGTTTAACATGTTCTTGGTTACTACATGATTCCATATGTTATTTCATAGTTTTGATGTCTTCACTATTATTCTACAATGTAGAAAATTGTAAAAATAAAGAAAAACCCTTGAATGAGTAGGTGTTCTAAAACCTTTGACCGGTAGTGTATACGGGGCAACTGAAGACGAACAGCAGAGGGGCTAAGAATCTTAGAGATGGGGAAAGGGCCGATGAAATGGGGGGAAAGTTTGCCTCCACTCCTGCAACGCCATCTTCACCGTGAGTAGTTCTCGATTTCCCTCATCATAATTCCTCTCAGTGGAGTTAAGACGATGGGAAAGGAAAGCAAAGAGATGCACCTTTTGGTCCTGGGCAGAACGCTGGGACAGGACAGACCCCACTCCGACGTCCGAGGTGTCAACCTCCACCACGAACTGATGGGAAGGATCCGGATGGATTAAGATGGGAGCTGTAGTGAAACGATGCTTGAGGTCCGAGAACGCCCGGTCAGCAGCTGGAGACCACATGAACAGGACCTTGGGAGAGGTGAGTGCTGAAAGGGGGGAAGCCAGGGTGCTGTAACCCCGGAAGAAATGGCGGTAGAAATGAGCAAACCCCTGTAAACTGCACTCTGGATGTGGGTTGAGGATGTCATCGAGGTAGACAAACACGAACCGGTTCAACATGTCACAGAGAACTTCGTTAACCAGGGCCTGGAACACTGCAGAAGCGTTGGTCAGTCCGAATGGCATCACCAGGTATTCGTAGTGCCCGCTAGCCGTGTTAAAGGCTGTCTTCACTCGTCTCCTTCCCGTATACGCACCAGATGTTAGGCGTTCCGAAGATCCAACTTTGAGAAGATCGTAGCCCCCTGGAGAGGCTTGAAAGCTGAGGCGATGAGTGGTAGCAGGTAACGTTTTTTAACTGTGATTTCATTAAGGCTCCGGTAGTCGATACACGGGCGCAGGATTTTGTCCTTCTTCTCCACAAAGAAGAACCCTGCACTGGCGGGGGAGGCAGAAGGATGGATACACCCTGCAGCCAGGGAGTCCTCAATATACCTTTCTATCGCCTTGGTCTCCGGACCCGACAGGGAATAAAGCCTCCCCCGAGGTGGTGTAGTGCCCAGGAGAAGGTCGATAATGCGATGTGGCACGGGCCTTGCTGAAAACTTCCCGAAGGTACTGGTACCGCGGGAATGGCAGAAAGGTCAGATACTTTTTCCAAGCCCGCAGGAAGACGCCCCGGGGCAGGCTGCGCCGACTTCAAGCAATGAGCATGGCAGAACGGGCTCCAACCCTTGATAGAACCAACAGTCCAGTCGATAAGGGGATTGTGCCTCTGGAGCCATGAAAATCCCAACACCACGGGTACCTGAGGAGATTCGATGAGCAGAAATTGCATAGACTCACTGTAGTTACCTGACACTCGCAGGTTGACAGGAACCGTATTATGGTGACTCTGCCCATAGAGCACCCATCCAGCGCTCTGACGTCCATGGGAATGGAGAGGGGTTGAGTGGGGATTCCCAGCTCTGACACCAGGGTAGTGTCCATAAAACTTTTGTCGGCCCCAGAGTCAATAAGTAACCTGAGAGATTTAGACCGGTCACCCCACAGCACGATAGCATGGAGAGGGGTACGAGTAGCGGGAGATTGGAAATTCTCCGTATTGCCCACCAGCGTACTCGTACCTACTGATGGGCCTGGTCTTTTTAATGGACAGCTAGAAATGTAATGACCTGTAGTCCCACAATACAGACAGCTCTTGGTTTTCAGTATGCGTAAACATTCGGCAGGAGACAATCTAGCTCTGCCAAGTTACATAGGATCTGGAGACGGCGAGTTGGCAGACCTCGGTGATTCCCAGGGGAACTCGGGTAACCTTGGATTCTCTCGGTAATGTAGATTCTGGAGACTTCCGGGATTCCTCGGAGGTGAGGTGGGATCCTTGGACGGGTGAGCGTGACTGGGAACAGACCTCTCCCTCCTACATTGCTGTAGTCGCCCATCGATCCATATGGTCAAGGTGATGAGCGAGTCGAGATTCATGGGCAGCTCCCGGGCTGCGAGCTCGTCTTTAACCTCCTCCGATAATCCGTGAAGGAACGTGTCGAATAGGGATTCCGGGTTCCAGGCACTCTCAGCGGCCAATGTGCGGAAATCGACTGCATAGTCTGCTACACTACAGGAGTCTTGACATTGTAGGAGTAGCTTCCGAGCAGCCTCTCTCCCGGACAACGGAGAATCAAACACCCTTTTCACCTCCGCCATGAACTCCTCCAGACTGAAGCACACGGTGGATTGTTGCTCCCACACCACCATAGCCCAGGCGAGAGCCCTCCTGGACATCAGTGTTATAAGGTATGCTATCTTCGAGCGGTCCGAGGGAAAATAAGAGGGCTATAGCTCGAAGATGAGGGAGCACTGGGAGAGAAACGCCTGACAGGTTCCTGAATATCCAGCGTAGCGTTCCGGATGAGGTAAGCGGGGTTCTCGGGAATCCAGGGTGGGCTGGGGAGACATGCTGCTGACAGCGGGTTACTGAGAGGCTGGGAGGTTACTGTAATGGCTGGCTGCCTAATAGACAATCCGCAGAATTTCTCCAGCAATGTATTGAAAGTGCGGTCGTGGCATTCCGCCAAGGTCTGGAATCCTTCCATAAGATTTTTAAGTAACTCCTCGTGTCTTCCAATGGTGGCTCCTTGGGAGGAGACGGCGTTGCAGAGCTGGTCCGAATCTGCTGGGTCAGTCATGGCCAGTTCGTATTAACACAACTCAGGATAAGACCCAGATGCAGACACAGGATGCAGGCAATTCGAATCTCAGATGTTTATTACAAAACGGGGCAGGCAAACAGCAGGTCAAGGGCAGGCAGAGGTCAGTAATCCAAGGCAGCATCAATTAGGGACAGAACGGCAGGCAGGCTCAGGGTTAGGGCAGGCAGAATGGTCAGTAATCCAAAGCAGCGTTACACAGGGACAGAACAGCAGGCAGGCTCTGGGTCAGGGCAGGCAGAATGATCAGAACCAGGAGGACTAGAAAACAGAAACTAGAGATGCTAGAAAGCGGGAAAAATACGCTGGTAAGACTTGACAAGTGTTAGATTAATTTGAATTTTAAGAATAATGACTAAAGGATTTCACCCCAAACACAGTATAAATGTTAGAATTATCATGTAGTGTCAACCCACTAACAGAGGGGGCGGTACTAAACATTCAAGGGGTTAAGGTTATAAACAGGCCGGTGATTACTCTTTATGAACGATAAAGACGTCAACAAGTTTGAAAAAGCATTTAAATCCGAACTGCAGGGAAAAGGTCAGTAATTTTTATTCATAAAAAAATGATGTGTCAATTAAGAATTGGCTAAAAACACCACAAAGCGATTATTTGAGAGGTACCTATAAAGTCCAACGATGCATATGTATGAACTTTCGCACTCAAACGTAGACGTACGTAATGAGTGAGAAAGTAGAGAATATTTACATTTGCATTTTTGGTCATTTGGCAGACGCTCTGGTCCGGAGCGACTTGAAGAACCAATAGAGAGTTGCATTGAACTATTCTGTCGTGTTGGGCCTTTGAATGGCATGAGGTGAAATATGTGTGTATGAGGGAATTCAACGGCGGGTATGAATGATAACCGGATACTACTTAGTATTTGGTTGGTTAAATGCCGAATAAGAGATTTGAGGCGTGGTTATGGGGTAACTAGGGAGACGCACTTATTCAATGGGGAGGGGGGGGAGAGACAGTAAATAAGTTCAGATGGTAGGAATGTCATGTATGCTGATCAACGATATCAAGCATTTGTTTTATTGATTGGGGCCAAATCAGAGAGAACTGTTAAAGATATTGAATAGCGAACTGAAATGGGTTAGCGGGAAAATACAAATAGTTGGAAAATTTTAAAACAATAATTTATTTTCGTTACAGGGAAGCAAGTGGCATTGGCTGTTGTGCTGGGGAATAGCGCCAGCCTGTGGTGGGTTCTGGATTTGTTATAAATAAATTTATATTTTAAACTAAAGTGATGGAATAGACTACAATTAGAACATCAGAAAAAGGACACAATATAATTCGTAATAGTTATTATAATTATTATTGATAGTTATTGCAGTTATTATTATCCTGAGTGGCGCAGTGGTCTAAGGCACTGCATCATTTTTTTACATTTTTTTACATTTTAGTCATTTAGCAGACGCTCTTAACCAGAGCGACTTACAGGAGCAATTAGGGTTAAGTGCCTTGCTCAAGGGCACATTAACGTCATTTAGCAGACGCTCTTATCCAGAACGACTCACCAATTGGTGCGGGGGGTAGAAGGATTACTTCATCCTATCCCAGGTAATCCTTAAAGAGGTGGGGTTTCAAATGTCTCCGGAAGGTGGTGAGTGACTCACGCTGTCCTGGCGTCGTGAGGGAGCTTGTTCCACCATTGGGGTGCCAGAGCAGCGAACAGTTTTGACTGGGCTGAGCGGGAGCTGTGCTTCCGCAGAGGAAGGGAGCCAGCAGGCCAGAGGTGGATGAACGCAATGCCCTCGTTTGGGTGTAGGGACTGATCAGAGCCCGAAGGTACAGAGGTGCCGTTCCCCTCACTGCTCCATAGGCAAGCACCATGGTCTTGTAGCGGATGCGAAGCTTCAACTGGAAGCCAGTGGAGTGTGCGGAGGAGGGGGGTGACGTGAGAGAACTTGGGAAGGTTGAACACCAGACGGGCTCGGCATTCTGGATGAGTTGTAGGGGTTTAATGGCACAGGCAGGGGAGGCCAGCCAACAGCGAGTTGCAGTAGTCCAGACGGGAGATGACAAGTGCCTGGATTAGGACCTGTGCGCTTCCTGTGTAAGGCAGGGTCGTACTCTCCGAATGTTGTAGAGCATGAACCTGCAGGAGGCGGGTCACCGCCTTGATGTTGGCGGAGAACGACAGGGTGTTGTCCAGGGTCACGCCCTAGGCTCTTCGCACTCTGGGAGGAGGACACAGCGGAGTTGTCAACCGTGATAGCGAGATCATGGAACGGGCAGTCCTTCCCCGGGAGGAAGAGCAGCTCCGTCTTGCCAGGGTTCAGCTTGAGGTGGTGATCCGTCATCCATACTGATATGTCTGCCAGACATGCAGAGATGCGATTCGCCACCTGGTTATCAGAAGGGGGAAAGGAGAAGATTAGTTGTGTATCGTCAGCGTAGCAATGATAGGAGAGGCCATGTGAGGATATGACAGAGCCAAGTGACTTGGTGTATAGGGAGAAAAGAAGAGGGCCTAGAACTGAGCCCTGGGGGACACCAGTGGTGAGAGCACGTGGTGCGGAGACAGCTTCTCGCCACGCCACTTGGTAGGAGCGACCGGTCAGGTAGGGACGCAATCCAGGAGTGAGCCGCGCCGGAGATGCCCAGCTCGGAGAGGGTGGAGAGGGAGGATCTGATGGTTCACAGTATCAAAGGCAGCAGACAGGTCTAGAAGGACAAGAGCAGAGAGAGAGAGAGTTAGCTTTAGCAGTGCGGAGAGTCTCCGTGACACAGAGAAGAGCAGTCTCAGTTGAATGACCAGTCCTGAAACCTGACTGGTTTGGATCAAGAAGGTCATTCTGAGAGAGATAGCAAGAGAGTTGGCTAAAGACGGCACACTCAATAGTTTTGGAAAGAAAAGAAAGAAGGGATACTGGTCTGTAGTTGTTGACATCAGTGGGATCGAGTGTTGGTTTTTTGAGAAGGGGAGCAACTCTCGCTCTCTTGAAGACGGAAGGGACATGGCCAGCGGTCAAGGATGAGTTGATCAGCGAGGTGAGGTAGGGGAGAAGGTCACCGGAGATGGTCTGGAGAAGAGAGGAGGGGATGGGGTCAAGCGGGCAGGTTGTTGGGCGGCCTGCAGTCACAAGTCGCAGGATTTTATCTGGAGAGAGAGGGGAGAAAGAAGTCAAAGCATAGGGAAGGGCAGTGTGAGTAGGACCAGCAGTGTCATTAGACTTAGCAAACGAGGATCGAATGTCGTCAACCTTCTTTTCAAAGTGGAGGGGGGGGGGGGATTCAGCAGGGAAGAAAATGTGGCAAAGAGCTTCCTAGGGTTAGAGGCAGATACTTGGAATTTAGAGTGGTAGAAAGTGGCCTTAGCAGCAGAAACAGATGAAGAAAATGTAGAGAGGAGGGAGTGAAAAGATGCCAGGTCGGCAGGGAGTTGAGTTTTCTTCCATTTCCGCTCCGCTGCCCGGAGCTCTGTTCTGTGAGCTCGCAATGAGTCATCAAGCCACGGAGCTGGAGGGGAGGACCGAGCCGGCCGGGAGGATAGGGGACACAGAGAGTCAAAGGATGCAGAAAGGGAGGAGAGGAGGGTTGAGGAGGCAGAATCAGGAGATTGGAGGGAGAAGGATTGAGCAGAGGGAAGAGATGATAGGATGGAAGAGGAGAGAGTAGTGGGAGAGAAAGAGCGAAGGTTGCGGCGGCGCATTACCATCTGTGTAGGGGCAGAGTGAGTAGTGTGGGAGGAGAGAGAGAGAGAAAAGGAAACAAAGTAGTGGTCAGAGACATGGAGGGGAGTTGCAGTGAGATTAGTAGAAGAGCAGCATCTAGTAAAGATGAGGTCAAGCGTATTGCCTGCCTTGTGAGTAGGGGGGGACGGTGAGAGGGTGAGGTCAAAAGAGGAGAGGAGTGGAAAGAAGGAGGCAGTGCTAACTGTGCCACTAGAGATCCTGGTTCGAATCCAGGCTCTGTCGCAGCCGGCCGCGACTGGGAGACTCATGGGCGGCGCACAATTGGCCCAGCGTCGTCCAGGGGAGGGGGGTATGGCCGGCAGGGATGTAGCTCAGTTGATAGAGCATGGTGTTTGCAACGCCAGGGTTGTGGGTTCGATTCCCACGGGGGGGCAGTAAAAAAATAATAATTATGTATTCACTAACTGTAGGTCGCTCTGGATAGGAGCGTCTGCTGGGTGACTAGAATGTAAATGTATTGTCATTGATTCAGTAATGATAGGAGGGATGTAGTGAGAGCTATAGAGGGTGTAGTGCACCCTAAGACAGGAATAGAGGGGTTCAGGAGGGATTTGGAGAGTCTAGCAGCAAGCTTTAAGCTAAACACAGGGGAAATTGAGAGGGCAGTCAGAACCCTAGTTGGGAAAGATTGGGCAGCTGTTCGGGGGCAGTGGGTTTCAGGGGATGCCAATGGAGCAGTCCTACCATGGGCAGATGATGGGCAATATGTTGGGAAAATTACTGAGTTGTGTAATAATTTAAGGGAACCTTACCATCGACATGTTGACTTCTCCAAAGTACATGAATGTAAACAGGAAGACAGTGAGACCATCAGCCAAGTGAAATACCTGAGCCTCCCCAGGGACAGGGAAATGATACTCCGTACCATCAGCAGCTAAAAAATAGCATTCCTTAGTGGAATGAGACCAGAAATAAGCTGGAATATGTCAAGATCCACCACCACCTCGCACCAATTACGCTATGGCCTTACCATTATTAAGAAATAAAAGGGAAGCGACCCGACATACTGACCGTCAAGGGCGAGTGATCTACAAAATAGGGGTCAGAGAGGGGTGGGGAATAAGATTCAAAATTAGGATTAGGGATCTTATCAGAGCGGATAAGCAAGCAACATGGGATTATAAGATCCCATTGTATTTATGTTCAGCTCCCTCGGCGGATTGTTCCTGGGCTCAGGTATTTAGACATACTGGGGGACGGAGATATGAGACGGGGGGCCTGGACGTCCAGATGGAGGATAAGAAGGTATAACGACATCCCCACGGAAATGGTAGTAACGATAGTAAAAGGCACTAAAGAGGACATGAAAAGAACTTACTGGGCTTGCGCGGACGTATACGGACGGGATACTTGTCTAAGATTACATTTGATGGAGTCAAAAGATATAGAGGGAGCAGGTACTGTCATGAATCCATTAATGGCAATAGACAGAGTAAATCAGTCAAGGGATGACGGAGTCAATTCGACTAACCCGTCCACTATGAAATATTTTTTCCTCCAAGAATGGAACAATGGGGAAGTGGAGGGGGTCCCTGATGAGAATCTCTGGTTAAAGTGGATGAAATACACCGCTAGGGCCTTGGGGGAGACCAATTGTTATGCATGCTCCATTGGGCGACCGACAATGTTGACCGCCCCAATGCCAAAGGCAATGTTTCCCTGTGTATTAGACCTGGGGTCCAATCAAAAAGAGCCAAATTGCACAGGGATTGGGCTGGCAAAATTGACATACTGGGCCAGCCCACCTAGATTCACTTTAACTCCTGGCGAATAACAGTGTTACAGACATAGAAATGGCACCCGTAACTTGGGTGATTTTGATGGCTGTAAGGAGATAATTAATGTGACTGATTTAGATAAGGAAGGGAGGAAAAAAATTAGGAGCCTAACCATCCCTCTGACTGATGTGTGGTGGGCATGCACTAACAAAGGGAGCAGTCGGCAGACATTACCAGAGGGATGGGTGGGTACTTGTGCACCAGTATTGTTGGTCCAACCTGTAAGAATTGGTCATCAAAGACCAGTGACAGGAAGAATAATTAGGAGAAAAAGAAATAAGGAAGGAAGGAAATAGCCCAATTTGGATAGATGGTATAGGCATCCCCAGGGCTGTTCCAGACGAATACAAAGCTATGAATCAAATATGGGAGAGTTTTACTACAACATTTTTCTGGTGGGTGACAATAAACAAAAATGTGGATTGGATAAATTATATCTATTACAACCAACAACGATTTATTGACCAGACTAGAGATGCAGTAAAGGGGATCTCTGAGCGATTATCCGCCATCCCGCTCATAACTTAGTAGAGGTTGGTTCTAGATCAGGCAGAAAGGGCCGGTGTCACGGTTTCGGCCGAGGCTGCTCCTCCTCCTGGTTCGGGCAGGCTTCGGCGGTCGTCGTCCCCGGAGTACTAGCTGCCACCGATCTATGTTTCATGTTTGTTTGGTTTTGTCTTGATGTTGTACACCTGTGTCTTGTTAGTCCTCGTTAGTGTCCTATTTAGTTCTCGTTGGTTGTGTTTGTCTTTGTGTGTGATTGCGCTTCTGTTTCGTGTTGGAGCTACTTATTTCCCTCCAGTGTTTTGGAGAGGTTCTTTTTGCACATGTTAGTGCGCCGTTTATTTGACGCCTGTGTGCGCCGTGTATTCGCCTTCGGGCTTATTGTGCTTATTTCTTTTCGTGAATATTGCACTAAAGTCTTTTGGACTGAGCCTCTGCGTCCTGCGCCTGATTCATACACCACACCCACCTTCAGCACCCATTGACAGAATCACACACCATAATGGAATCAGCAGGATCGGCAGTTACGCCTGAGTCGCTCGAGGAGCATATCCGTGGGCAAGATGACCAGATAAGACAACTGGGGACCGCTCTACAGGACATAATCAACACCTTGCACCGATGGCAGGCCAGCAGGGTACCCACACCTCCACCTACCCTGCCCACCCCATCGGCCGGTCCACCAGTCCCAGGTTCGGAACCCAGGGGGATTCGGCTCTCGCTCCCAAGGGCGTATGACGGAACAGCTGCCGGGTGTCAGGGGTTCCTCCTGCAGGTGGAGCTCTACCTGGCCACTGTACACCCGGTGCCCTCGGGACACGAGAGCGTTTCCGCCCTCATCTCCTGTCTCACGGTCAAGGCGTTGGAGTGGGCTAACGCCGAGTGGAGGAAGATGGACGCCAACACCATCTCCTACGCCGAGTTCTCCCCGTCGCTTCAAGGCCGTGTTCGACCATCCACCTGAGGGCAAAGCGGCGGGGAGCGTCTAGTCCACCTGAGACAGGGGGAGGAGGAGCACACAGGCGTTTGCTTTAGAGTTCCGGACTCTAGCGGCGGACGCAGGGTGGAATGAACGGGCCCTCATCGACCATTTTCGATGTAGCCTACGGGAGGACGTTCAACGTGAGTTGGCCTGCAGGGATACCCATCTTACCTTCGACCAGTTGGTCGATATGTCCATCCGTCTGGACACCCTGCTGGCCACCCGTGGACGTCCCGAGGGGGTCCTTCCATTCCGCCTCCGGCACCTCCGAGCCGAGCCCTATGGAGCTCGGGGGTGCCGGCGCTAGAGAAAGGAGGAGGAGGAGCCCGAGGGGGCCTGTCTCCTGCACCAAGTGCGGTCGTGGAGGGCACACTGCGGCCAGGTGCTGGGGAGGGTTCTCCGGGGAGAAGACAACAGGCCACGCACTGGGGGGCCTCCCAGGTGAGTAGACGTCCCACTTACCCAGAGCTTTCTGTTGCGCACTTTTGTATACCTGTTTGTTTTCCACAGGTTGCACCTCATTCCCAGCATAAGGCGCTAGTAGATTCAGGCGCAGCTGGGAATTTTGTTGATCGGAAGTTTTGTTTAGATTTAGGGATCCCTCTCCTACCTGTTGAAAACCCTTTTCCCGTTCATGCCTTAGATAGCCGCCCATTGGGGTCGGGGCTGATTAGGGAGATCACAGCGCCACTTAGGAGTGTGTGCGCAGGGGGGTCATGAAGAGACTATACAGCTGTATCTGATCGACTCTCCTGCGTACCCGGTGGTGCTGGGAATTCCTGGTTAAGCACCCATAACCCTGCTATTTCGTGGCAACAGAGGGCTCTCGATGGGTGGTCTGCTCAGTGCGAGGGGCGATGTCTGGGTGTTTCCGTGGGGGCGACTTCGGTGGAAAGTCCAAACCAAGTGCCCGCACTGCACATTCCGCCTGAATATGGGGATTTAGCTCTCGTGTTTAGTAAAACTAGGGCGACACAGTTGCCTCCTCATAGACAGGGGGATTGTGCGATTGATCTCCAGGCAGGAGCAGCGCTCCCACGGAGCCATGTGTATCCTTTGTCTCAAGAGGAGAGAAAAGCTATGGAGACTTACATAGCCGAATCTTTGAGACAGGGATACGTTCGGCCCTCCACTTCTCCCGCCTCCTCAAGCTTCTTTTTGTGAAGAAGAAAGATGGAGGGTTGCGCCCGTGCATTGATTACCGTGGTCTCAATCAGATTACTGTGAAATACAGTTATCCACTCCCTCTGATTGCGACCATGACGGAGTCATTGCATGGAGCGCGGTTTTTCACAAAATTGGATCTCAGGAGCGCGTATAACTTGGTGCGCATAAGGGAGGGCGACGAATGGAAGACAGCGTTTAGTACCACGTCAGGTCATTTCGAGTATCTGGTCATGCCATATGGGTTGATGAATGCTCCATCAGTCTTCCAATCCTTCGTAGATGACATTTTCTGGGATATGCAGGGACAAGGGGTGGTCGTGTACATTGATGATATTCTGGTGTACTCGTCTACCCGAGCCGAGCATGTAACCCTGGTGCGTCATGTATTGAGGAGGCTGTTGGAGCACGACCTATATGGCAAGGCAGAGAAATGTCTGTTTTTCCAGGAGTCGGTCTCCTTTTTGGGTTATCGGTTGTCCGCGTCAGGGGTGAGAATGGAGGTGGATCGTGTGTCCGCTGTGCGTAATTGGCAAACCCCAACTACTGTAAAAGAGGTGCAGCAGTTCTTGAGCTTTGCGAATTACTACCGGAGGTTTATCCGCGGTTTTGGACAGGTGGCAGCTCCCATCACGTCCCTTCTGAAAGGGGGTCCGGTGCGCCTGCAGTGGTCAGCTGATGCGAACAGGGCCTTTGGGAGACTGAAGGACCTGTTTACGTCGGCTCGGTGCTGGCACATCCGGATCCCGCAGTACCCTTTCAGGTTGAGGTGGACGCGTCTGAGGCAGGTATAGGGCCGTTCTCTCTCAACGGTCTGGCACGCCACCTAAACTCCGCCCCTGTGCTTTTTATTCTAAAAAAGCTCAGCCCGGCGGAGCGTAACTATGACGTTGGGGACAGGGAGCTGTTAGCTGTAGTTCAAGCCCTTAAGGTGTGGAGGCATTGGCTTGAGGGGGCTCAACACCCTTTCCTCATTTTGACTGACCATCGGAACCTGGAGTACATCCGGGCAGCGAGGAGACTGAACCCTCGCCAGGCTCGATGGAGTATGTTTCTCACCAGGTTCGTATTTAAAATCACGTACATCCATGGGTCCCAGAATGGTAAGGCAGATGCGCTGTCCCGGCGGTATGACACGTGTCCTGAGGGTCGGAAGTACGTTCCGCTCGAGATTCGGGATCGACTCATTTACTGGGCTCACACGTCCCCCTCCTCTGGACATCCGGGTATTGGCCGGACAGTGCATTGCCTTAGCACTAAATACTGGTGGCCTACTTTGGCTAGGGATGTGAGGGTTTATGTCTCCTCCTGCTCGGTGTGCGCCCAGTGTAAGGCGCCCCGACATCTGCCCAGGGGTAAGTTACAACCCCTGCCCGTTCCATAACGACCATGGTCCCACCTCTCGGTGGATTTTGTGACAGACCTTCCCCTCTCTCAGGGGGAATACCACCATCCTGGTCGTTGTGGACCGGTTCTCTAAGGCCTGTCGTCTTCTCCCTATGTCGGGTCTTCCTACTGCCCTACAGACCGCTGAGGCCCCTATTTACCCACGTCTTCCGGCATTACGGGGTGCCCGAGGATATAGTGTCTGATCGAGGCCCCCAGTTTACCTCCCGTGTTTGGAGAGCGTTCATGGAGCGTTTGGGGGTCTCGGTTAGCCTTACCTCAGGGTACCACCCGGAGAGTAACGGGCAGGTAGAACGTGTCAACCAGGATGTGGGTAGGTTTCTGAGGTCGTATTGCCAGGACCGGCCTGAGGAGTGGTCAAGGTACCTTCCCTGGGCCGAGATGGCCCAGAACTCTCTCCGCCACTCCTCTACCAACCTAACCCCCTTCCATGTGTATTAGGTTACCAGCCGGTTCTGGCACCGTGGCAGCAGAGCCAGATCGAGGCCCCTGCGATGGATGATTGGATGAGGCGCTCGGAAGAGACGTGGAACGCTGCCCACGTCCACCTGCAGCGGGCCGTCCTTCGTCACAAGGCGAGCGCCGATCTCCACCGCAGTGAGGGGCCGGTGTACGCACCCGGAGATCGAGTCTGGCTCTCTACCAGAAACCTACCCCTCCGCCTGCCCTGCCGGAAGCTGGGTCGGCGGTTTGTGAGGGCCCTTTAAAGTCCTGAGAAGATTGAACAAGGTGTGTTATAGGTTACATCTACCTGTTGAGTATAAGAATATTAACCCCTCGTTCCATGTGTCTCTTCTCAGGCCGGTGGTAGCTGGTCCACTCCAGGACAATGAGATAGGAGAGACTCCTCCGCCTCCCACTGGACATCGAGGGGGCTCCGCGTACACCGTTCGGTCCATCTTGGACTCCAGACGCCGGATGGGGTCTCCAGTGGGAGGGGTACGGCCCGGAGGAGCGGTGCTGGGTGCCGCGGAGGGACATCCTAGACCCATCTCTCCTGTCGGAGTTCCACGGGACCATCCCCGCGCGCCCTGCTCCGCGTCCTCCTGGTCGTCCCCGAGGCCGGGGGTCGAGCGCACGGCTGGTACCGCGCGTCAAGGGGGGTACTGTCACGGTTTCGGCCGAGGCTGCTCCTCCTCCTGGTTCGGGCAGGCTTCGGCGGTCGTCGTCCCCGGAGTACTAGCCGCCACCGATCTATGTTTCATGTTCGTTTGGTTTTGTCTTGATGTTGTACACCTGTGTCTTGTTAGTCCTCGTTAGTGTCCTATTTAGTTCTCGTTGGTTGTGTTTGTCTTTGTGTGTGATTGCGCTTCTGTTTCGTGTTGGAGCTACTTATTTGGTCCTCTGTAGCTCAGCTGGTAGAGCACGGCGCTTGTAATGCCAAGGTAGTGGGTTCGATCCCCGGGACCACCCATACACAAAAATGTATGCACGCATGACTGTAAGTCGCTTTGGATAAAAGCGTCTGCTAAATGGCATATTATTATTATTATTATTTCCCTCCAGTGTTTTGGAGAGGTTATTTTTGCACATGTTAGTGCACCGTTTATTTGACGCCTGTGTGCGCCGTGTCTTCGCCTTCGGGCTTATTGTGCTTATTTCTTTTCGTGAATATTGCACTAAAGTCTTTTGGACTGAGCCTCTGCGTCCTGCGCCTGATTCATACACCACACCCACCTTCAGCACCCATTGACAGCCGGTGTCTATAGAAAGATAAGCCATTGTTGCACATTTATCCCTAACAACACCACACTGGATGGGACAGTCACCAGAGCTCTTACAGAATTAACTGCACTAAGTGAAGGATGAACTGAACTCAGAAGTTAGTACATTGTGGATAGGGTGGTTTGATGAAATATTTGGTAAATGGAAAACCCTAGCAGCCACCATTTTAGGAGCGATCAGTGTTTGTATGGGTATTCTTGTATTATGTGGTTGTTGTCTTGTTCCCTCTGTCCGAGGATTGGTGAGTCAGGCGTTGGTGAAATGCAGTATCTAAACAATGATGAGAGATGGACTGACTCCGGACTCTGACCAGGGGAATGTGAAAACGATCCTCCAGGCTTGGTGGATGACGAGGATTTGGACCCTGAAAGACCGCAATTGGATGAAATGTTTATTAGTTCTGATGTGATCTCTGAGATTAATCATGCTTGTAAAATACATTTATCCTGAATGTGGGAATATTTAGTCAAAGGGGTGGATTGTTAGATTTATTTGGATTTTAAGAATAATGACTAAAGGATTTCACCCCAAACACAGTATAAATGTTAGAATTATCATGTAGTGTCAACCCACTAACAGAGGGGGCGGTACTAAACATTCAAGGGGGAAGGCGGAAACTGTTTAGAAAAGTCACCTAAAGGTGGGAGGAGTCAAGTCCAGGAGGTATAAAATCGTCTGTTTGTGTCTTTGGCGGTAGAGCTCTCCATGAATAAATATACAGATAATCCTTGTTGGTTGTGGACCTTGAATCATTGATGATTAAAACCAGAGCCTTACAACCTCTGGTAATGATTCAAGCTTAGGGTGAATTAGAGATAGAAATTCACATGACACAAGACAAGATGAAATGGCAACAGACAAACAGAAAACACAGGAATAAATACACAGGGGATAATGGGGGAAATGGGAGACACCTGGTGGGGGGTGGAGACAAGCACAAGACATGTGAAACAGATCAGGGTGTGACACCCTGTGTATGCTCTCACACAGAATATAAAAACACGTGAATTGGAGGATCTATATGCTTTCACACTAGTTCCCAAATTGGAAATAATCATGTTACTAAATTAAATAATTAGTATTCCTTATTCCACTGAACCAGAGAGGTATGTCAAGGAAGTTGTTCACTTTTCATACTAAGGGGAAACCCCTGAACTATCCCGACAAGACAACAAACCCTATAAGAGTCAAAGGAAATAAAACATCTAGCTTATTCCACTGAACCAGAGAGGTATGTCAAGGAAGTTGTTCACTTTTCATAGTAAGGGGAAACCCCTGAACTATCACGACAAGAAGTCAAACCATATAAGAGTCAAAGGAAATAAAACATCTTCCTTACTCCATAAACCCTGAACTATCCCAACAAAGTACATTTTACACTGAGTTTACAAAACATTAAGGACAAATGCTCTTTCCATGACAGAATGACTAGGTGAATCCAGGTGAAAGCTGTGCACAGACCTTTGATGGGGCAGGTGCTCAAAATTAAGAAACACCAACAAACGTAATTCCATTCATATTGTTCTACTGCAGCCAAATCCCCCCCAAATTAACAACAACAAAAAATCTGCAAAAACACTCACTCATCACACATTGTAGGTTAAGCAAGCTTAACCTTACATACACACACACACTTTTAGGGGTTGAAAGCCAGGGTCAGCTATGGCACAGTTCAGTGCCTTGCTCAACGGCACAATAGCAGGGGATTGTATCCCGGTTTTGGGAAACCTGAATAAGATGCCTGGATACTGACGGGATACTGTGGCATGTAAACATCTTATCCCGTTTACTGTTGTTTTTCGTGGTCTGCGCAGGCTGTTTCACATAGTATCACATTTGAAGTTCAGATGGGAACAGTAATAGAGTTGTAACTGAAGTCTGCATACTGACAGTAGCCCTTACATGTAGCCTATTATAATATGAACTCCTGCAGAATGAACTGTTTCTTGCAGTAAAATTATAGACCAAATGTAAAATTTTGTCTCAGGGACAGGAGCGGAGAAATATGACTTATTTATTTAAATCGGTTTTCAAATTGGGATCTGCGGCCCACAAGAGATCTGGGAAATCATTTTTGGATTAATTTCACTACCTGCAACATAATACCATCGTGGATACCATTTTTATGTTTCTGCGTCCAGTATGAAGGAAGTTAGAAGTAGTTTCACAAGTTAATGCTAACTAGCATTAGCGCAATGACTGGACGTCTACAGAAACAGTTAGCATGCTAGCTATTCCTGTTCATCCAACTCTGAAGAAGTAGATAAATGGTTTCATTGCCAATATATTTTCTTTAATATTTGGGAAATTACAGTCATTGGAGCTAATTACAGTTTTTTTCCCCTGTAACGAAGATTGTTAGGCGGGCCATCGATGTGGTCATGTACGGGATCGAAAAACTGCTTCAGTGTCAACTTAAACAACCAAAATCAGATAGAAATAATGAAGAAAATATATTGAACTATATACAGTGCATTCGGAAAGTATTCAGACCCCTTGACTGTTTCCACATTTTGTTACGTTCCAGCCTTATTCTGAAATGGATGAAATTGTTTTCATCAATCTACACACAATACCCCATAATGACAAAGCAAAAACAGGTTTTTAGAAATGTGTGCAAATGTATATATATATAAAATAAAAACTGAAATCACATTTACATAAGTATTCAGACCCTTTACTCAGTACTTTGTTGAAGCACCTTTGGCAGCGATTACAGGCTCGAGTCTTCTTGGGTATGATGCTACAAGCTTGGCACACCTGTATTTGGGGAGTTTCTCCCATTCTTCTCTGCAGATTCTCTCAAGCTCTGTCAGGTTGGATTGGGAGCATCGCTGCACAGCTATTTTCAGGTATCTCCGGGCTCTGGCTGGGCCACTCAAGGACATTGAGACTTGTACCGAAACCACTCCTGCATTGTCTTGGCTGTCTGCTTAGGTCTGAGGTCCTGAGCGCTCTGGAGCAGGTTTTCATCAAGGATCTCTCTGTACTTTGCTCCGTTCATCTTTCCTTCAATCCTGACTAGTCTCCCAGTCCCTGCCACTGAAAAACATCCCCACAGCATGATGCTGCCACCACCATGTTTCACCGTTGGGAGGGTGCCAGGTTACCTCCAGAAGTGATATTTGGCATTCAGGCCAAAGAGTTCAATCTTGGTTTCATCAGACCAGAAAACCTTGTTTCTCATGGTTTGAGAGTCCTTTAGGTGCCTTTTGGCAAACTCCAAGCGGGCTGTCATGTGCCTTTTACTGAGGAGTGGCTTCTGTCTGGCCACTCTACCATAAAAGGCCTGTGTAACGTGTACGCTCGGAGTCGGAAGTACAGGGAGGGAATTTAATAATAAATAATACATGGAACAAAACAAGAAACACGAGTAGCATCCAGATATGAAACACAGGAACAGAATCAATAACGCTTGGGGAAGGAACCAAAGGGAGTGACAGATAAAGGGGAGGTAATTAGGAAAGTGATGGAGTCCAGGTGAGTCTCATGGGGCGCAGATGCGCGTAACGATGGTGACAGGTGTGCGTCATAATGAGCAGACTGGCGACCTCGAACACCGGAGAGGGAGTACACGTGACAGCATGATTGGATGAGTGCTGCAGAGATGGTTGTCTTTCTGGAAGGTAATCCCATATCAACAGAGGAACTCTGGAGCTCTGTCAGAGTGACCATCGGGTTCTTGGTCACCTCCCTGACCAAGGCCCTTCTCCCCCGATTGCTCAGTTTGGCCGGACGGCCAGCTCTAGGAAGAGTCTTGGTGGTTCCAAACTTCTTCCATTTAAGAATGATGGAGGCCACTGTGTTCTTGGGGACCTTCAATGCTGCAGAAACATTTTGGTACCCTTTCCCAGATTTGTGCCTCGACACAATGAAAGTAGCCACCCTTTGCCTTGATGACAGCTTTGCACACTCTTGGCATTCTCTCAACCAGCTTCATGAGGTAGTCACCTGGAATGCATTTCAATTAACAGGTGTGCCTTGTTAAAAGTTAATTTGTGGAATTTCTTTCCATCTTAATGTATTTGAGCCAATCAGTTGTGTTGTGACAAGGTAGGGGTGGTATACAGAAGATAGCCCTATTTGGTAAAAGACCAAGTCCATATTATGGCAAGAACAGCTCAAATAAGCAAAGAGAAACGACAGTCCATCATTACTTTAAGACATGAAGGTCAGTTAATACGGAACATTTCAAGAACTTTGAACGTTTCTTCAAGTGCTGTAGCAAAAACCATCAAGCGCTATGATGAAACTGGCTCTCATGAGAACCGCCACAGGAATGGAAGACCTCTGCTGCAGAGGATAAGTTCATTCACTGCACCTCAGATTGCAGCCCAAATAAATGCTTCACAGAGTTCAAGTAACAGACACATCTCAACATCAACTGTTCAGAGGAGACTTCGTGAATCAGGCCTTCATGGTCGATTTGCTGCAAATAAACCACTACTAAAGGACACCAATAAGAAGAAGAGACTTGCTTGGGCCAAGAAACACGAGCAATGGACATTAGACCGGTGGAAATCTGTCCTTTGGACTGATGAGTCCAAATGTAAGATTTTTGGTTGACAGAAGAGAAGCTGCATGTATCTAATTAAAGACAAGTTGACTAACAAATAGCCTACCAAATGTCGGAAATTCTTTGCAGAAATATGAGGCTTAAAAAAATAAAATAGGAATATTCTGTTCATTCATGGGTACAGAGATACTCATGAGTATCCAGGACCTCTATACCAGGTGGTGTCAGAGGAAGGCCCAAAAAATTGTCAAAGACCCAACCACCAAAGTCATTGCTGATTGGTTAGTAAGTTGACGCCCTCTTGTTTCTCGCTTCCGCATTGTCTCCGTGCTGCTGTGCTGTTTGCTGCTACTTGGCTACCTGCCAAACTATTCACGTTTTACTTTTAATAAACGTTTAATCAATCTCTGTGTTCAACAAATTTACCAACTTTTTAGTTTTGTCCTCACTCATCTTTTTTCGTTAAACTTTTTCACCCCGGACGCTTTTTATCCCGAGACAGAAGAGTCATTTTCCTGTGCGTTTTTGCTGCCAACTTTACTTTATTTTTCCCTTTTTTCCATCGCAACTTTTTTCCCTCATTCAACTTTTTCACTCCGGACGCTTTATCTGGACATGGTTCGTCAACATCTTCAACAGCCGAAGCTAAGTAGTAACATTAACATGATGTCTTCTAATTGCAGTCGCTGTACTCATAATATACAGGAGAACGATCGCCTTATCGGCGAGAATAGCTGTGCTACAAGCCCAGCTTCAGACGCAATCGTTAGGCAAGGGTAATTTCAGTGTAGGAAAGGAAGAAACAGCGTCTGTGCCACCAGTAAGTACAGATAGTAACGTTAGTATAAATCCCCCGCACAGTCCCCGCAGCCGGACAACTTTCTCATGGCTTCTGGAGGGAAATACTGTTGGAATGATCAACCGGTGTCGCTCATTCAGCCGACAGAAACTTTCAACCGGTTTTCCCCATTATGTAGCGAGTCGGAGTCTGAGTCTGAGTCTTCTCTTGTCTCTACTCCTCCCGTTACGGGGTCTGAGACGCCGAAGGCTCCCAACATTAGCTCTGACAAATTGAAAACCCTAGTCATTGGCGACTCCATTACCCGCAGTATTAGACTTAAAACGAATCACCCAGCGATCATACACTGTTTACCAGGGGGCAGGGCTACCGACGTTAAGGCTAATCTAAAGATGGTGCTGGCTAAAGCTAAAACTGGCGAGTGTAGAGAGTATAGAGATATTGTTATCCACGTCGGCACCAACGATGTTAGGATGAAACAGTCAGAGGTCACCAAGTGCAACATAGCTTCAGCGTGTAAATTAGCTAGAAAGATGTGTCGGCATCGAGTAATTGTCTCTGGCCCCCTCCCAGTTAGGGGGGAGTGACGAGCTCTACAGCAAAGTCTCAGCACTCAATCGCTGGTTGAAAACTGTTTTCTGCCCCTCCCAAAAGATAGAATTTGTAGATAATTGGCCCTCTTTCTGGGACTCACCCACAAACAGGACCAAGCCTGACCTGCTGATGAGGGGACGGACTCCATCCTAGCTGGAGGGGTGCTCTCATCTTATCTACCAACATAGATAGGGCTCTAACACCTCTAGCCCCACAGTGAAATAGGGTGCAGGCCAGGCAGCAGGCTGTTAGCCAACCTGCCAGCTTAGTGGAGTCTGCCAATAGCACAGTCAGTGTAGTCAGCTCAGCCATACCCATTGAGACTGTGTCTGTGCCTCGACCTAGGTTGGGCAAAACTAAACATGGCGGTGTTCACCTTAGCAATCTTATTAGGATAAAGACCTCCTCCATTCCTGCCATTATTGAAAGAGATCGTGATACCTCACATCTCAAAATAGGGTTACTTAATGTTAGATCCCTCACTTCAAAGGCAGTCATAGTCAATGAACTAATCACTGATCATAATCTTGATGTGATTGGCCTGACTGAAACATGGCTTAAGCCTGATGAATTTGCTGTGTTAAATGATGCCTCACCTCCTGGTTACACTAGTGACCATATTCCCCATGCATCCCGCAAAGGCGGAGGTGTTGCTAACATTTACGATAGCAAATTTCAATTTACAAAAAAAAAATGGCGTTTTTCGTCTTTTGAGCTTCTAGTCATGAAATCTATGCAGCCTACTCAATCACTTTTTATAGCTACTGTTTACAGGCCTCCTGGGCCATATACAGCGTTCCTCTCTGAGTTTCCTGAATTCCTATCAGACCTTGTAGTCATAGCAGATCATATTCTAATTTTTGGTGATTTTAATATTCACATGGAGAAGTCCACAGACCCACTCCAAAAGTCTTTCGGAGCCATCATCGACTCAGTGGGTTTTGTCCAACATGTCTCTGGACCTACTCACTGCCACAGTCATACTCTGGACCTAGTTTTGTCCCATGGAATAAATGTTGTAGATCTTAATGTTTTTCCACAAAATCCTGGACTATCGGACCACCATTTTATTACGTTTGCAATCGCAACAAATAATCTGCTCAGACCCCAACCAAGGAGCATCAAAAGTCGTGCTATAAATTCTCAGACAACACAAAAATTCCTTGATGCCCTTCCAGACTCCTTCTGCCTACCCAAGGACGTCAGAGGACAAAAATCAGTTAACCACTTAACTGAGGAACTCAATTTAACCTTGCGCAATACCCTAGATGCAGTTGCACCCCCTAAAAACGAAAAACATTTGTCATAAGAAACTAGCTCCCTGGTATACAGAAAATACCCGAGAGCTTTGAAGCAAGCTTCCAGGAAATTGGAACGGAAATGGCGCCACACCAAACTGGAAGTCTTCCGACTAGCTTGGAAAGACAGTACCGTGCAGTACCGAAGAGCCCTCACTGCTGCTCGATCATCCTACTTTTCCAACTTAATCGAGGAAAATAAGAACAATCCAAAATTTCTTTTTGATACTGTTGCAAAGCTAACTAAAAAGCAGCATTCCCCAAGAGAGGATGGCTTTCACTTCAGCAGTAATAAATTCATGAACTTCTTTGAGGAAAAGATCATGACCATTAGAAAGCAAATTACGGACTCCTCTTTGAATCTGCGTATTCCTCCAGGGCTTAGCTGTCCTGGATCTGCACAGCTCTGCGAGGGCCTGGGATCGGGAGAGACACTTAAGTGTTTTAGTACTATATCTCTTGACACAATGATGAAAATAATCATGGCCTCTAAACCTTCAAGCTGCATACTGGATCCTATTCCTACTAAACTGCTGAAGGAGCTGCTTCCTGTGCTTGGCCCTCCTATGTTGAACATAATAAACAGCTCTCTATCCACCGGATGTGTACCAAACTCACTAAAAGTGGCAGTGATAAAGCCTCTCTTGAAAAAGCCAAACCTTGACCCGGAAAATATAAAAAACTATCGGCCTATATCGAATCTTCCATTCCTCTCAAAAATTTTAGAAAAAGCTGTTGCGCAGCAACTCACTGCCTTTCTGAAGACAAACAATGTATACGAAATGCTTCAGTCTGGTTTTAGACCCCATCATAGCACTGAGACTGCACTTGTGAAGGTGGTAAATGACCTTTTAATGGCGTCAGACCGAGGCTCTGCATCTGTCCTCGTGCTACTAGACCTTAGTGCTGCCTTTGACACTATCGATCACCACATTCTTTTGGAGAGACTGGAAACCCAAATTGGTCTACACGGACAAGTTCTGGCCTGGTTTAGATCTTACCTGTCGGAAAGATATCAGTTTGTCTCTGTGAATGGTCTGTCCTCCGACAAATCAACTGTACATTTCGGTGTTCCTCAAGGTTCCGTTTAGGACCACTATTGTTTTCACTATATATTTTACCTCTTGGGGATATTATTCGAAAACATAATGTTAACTTTCACTGCTATGCGGATGACACACAGCTGTACATTTCAATGAAACATGGTGAAGCCCCAAAATTGCCCTCGCTAGAAGCCTGTGTTTCAGACATAAGGAAGTGGATGGCTGAAAACTTTCTACTTTTAAACTCAGACAAAACAGAGATGCTTGTTCTAGGTCCCAAGAAACAAAGAGATCTTCTGTTAAATCTGACAATTCATCTTGATGGTTGTAAAGTCGTCTCAAATAAAACTGTGAAGGACCTCGGCGTTACTCTTGACCCTGATCTCTCTTTTGACGAACATATCAAGACTGTTTCAAGGACAGCTTTTTTCCATCTACGTAACATTGCAAAAATCAGAAATTTTCTGTCCAAAAATGATGCAGAAAAATTAATCCATGCATTTGTTACTTCTAGGTTAGACTACTGCAATGCTCTACTTTCCGGCTACCCGGATAAAGCACTAAATAAACTTCAGTTAGTGCTAAATACGGCTGCTAGAATCCTGACTAGAACCAAGAAATTTGATCATATTACTCCAGTGCTAGCTTCCCTACACTGGCTTCCTGTTAAGGCAAGGGCTGATTTCAAGGTTTTACTGTTAACCTATAAAGCGTTACATGGGCTTGCTCCTACCTATCTTTCCGAGTTGGTCCTGCCGTACATACCAATACGTACGCTACGGTCACAAGACGCAGGCCTCCCTAATTGTCCCTAGAATTTCTAAGCAAACAGCGGGAGGCAGGGCTTTCTCCTATAGATCTCCATTTTTATGGAACAGTTTGCCTACCCATGTGAGAGACGCAGACTCGGTCTCAACCTTTAAGTCTTTACTGAAGGCTTATCTCTTCAGTAGGTCATATGATTGAGTGTAGTCTGGCCCAGGAGTGTGAAGGTGAATGGAAAGGCTCTGGAGCAACGAACAGCCCTTGCTGTCTCTGCCAGGCCGGTTCCCCTCTCTCCACTGGGGTTCTCTGCCTCTAACCCTGTTACAGGGGCTGAGTCACTGGCTTGCTGGTGCTCTTTCATGCCGTCCCTAGGAGGGGTGCGTCACTTGAGTGGGTTGAGTTACTGACGTGATCTTCCTGTCTGGGTTGGCGCCCCCCTTGGTTTGTGCTGTGGTGGAGACCTCTGTGGGCTATACTCGGCCTTGTCTCAGGATTGTAAGTTGGTGGTTGAGGATATCCTCTGGTGGTGCGGGGCTGTGCTTTGGCAGAGTGGGTGGGGTTATATCCTTCCTGTTTGGCCCTGTCCGGGGTTTCTTCGGATGGGGCCACAGTGTCTCCGGACCGCTCCTGTCTCAGCCTCCAGTATTTATGCTGCAGTAGTTTATGTGTCGGGGGCTGGGGTTAGTTGGTTATACCTGGAGTACTTCTCCTGTCTTATCCAGTGTCCTGTGTGAATTTAAGTATGCTCTCTCTAATTCTCTCGTTCTCTCTTTCTCTCTGAGAACCTGAGCCCTAGGACCATACGTCAGGACTACCGGGCATGCTGACACCTTGCTGTCCCCAGTCCGCCTGGCCTTGCTGCTATTCCAGTTTCAACTGTTCTGCCTGCGGTTACGAAACCCCTACCTGTCCCAGACCTGCTGTTTTCAACTCTTAATGATCGGCTATGAAAAGCCAACTGAGAGACCTGAGCCCTAGGACCATACGTCGGGACTACCGGCCGTGGTGACTCCTTGCTGTCCCCAGTCCGCCTGGCCTTGCTGCTATTCCAGTTTCAACTGTTCTGCCTGCGGTTATGGAACCCCTACCTGTCCCAGACCTGCTGTTTTCAACTCTTAATGATCGGCTATGAAAAGCCAACTGAGATTTATTCCTGATTATTATTTGACCATGCTTGTCACTTATGAACATTTTTGAACATCTTGGCATGGTTCTGTTATAATCTCCACCCGGCACAGCCAGAAGAGGACTGGCCACCCCTCATAGCCTGGTTCCTCTCTAGGTTTCTTCCTAGGTTTTGGCCTTTCTAGGGAGTTTTTCCTAGCCACCGTGCTTCTACACCTGCATTACTAGCTGTTTGGGGTTTTAGGCTGGGTTTCTGTAAAGCACTTCGAGATATTAGCTGATGTAAGAAGGGCTATATAAAATAAAATTGATTGATTGATTGATTGAGTGTGCTCTCTGCTACTGTACGGCAAGCGGTACCGATGCACCAAGTCTGGAACCAACAGGACCCTGAACATCTTCTACCCCCAAGCCATAAGACTGCAAAATAGTTAGTCCAGGTAGCTATTTGGTAAACTATTTAACTATCTGCATTGACCCTTTTTGCACTAACTCTTTTGACTCATCATATATGCTGCTGCTACTGTTTATTATCTATCCTGTTGCCAAGTCACTTTATCCCCAGGTATATGTACTGTACATATCTACCTCAATTCCCTTGTACCCCTGCACAGTGAGTCGGTACTGGTATTCCGTGTATATAGCCAAGTTATCGTTACTCATTGTGTATTTATTCCTCATGTTATTATTTTCTATTATTTCTAAATTTTTCTCTCTGCATTGTTGTGAAGAGCCGTAAGTATTTCACTGTTGTCTTAAACATCTTATCCTGAATAAGACCTGATATTAGCTATTATCTGGAATACTGGGCACATGTAAACATGGTCATTGTGTAAGTACATTGAAGCTGGGGTTTATGTTAAATGGTAAATGTTAAGTAATTCAGAGAGAGCTTGCTCTCGTTCTGCAATTGTATAATAATACAACTTTGAATGAGTGTAAGCTGTAATGAGCACAATGAATATGTTAGCTCCCGTGTGGGTCAGTAGGTAGAGCATGGAGCTTGCAATGCCAGGGTTGTGGGTCCGATTCCAACCGGAAACAGTATGAAAAAAAGAGAGCGCCTGCTAAATGACTAAACTATAATGACTCATAAATTAATGATTCGTTTCCTCATGAAACCGATTTGGTCTGTTAGTTAATGATTGAACCCTACAAGACATATACACCATATAAAAGAGCCATGATGTTTGAGGTGCTGAGTACAGTGGAACTCTGCTTTCTCACAGCCAAATTATTGCATCTTAACGGGGTAAGAAAGCTGACATCTTATGTGAACTATATATATTTATAACGTTCTTTATTATTTGTCATGTAATAGATGGATCCCATGTTCCTTTCTCATTCATCTTTGCTGTTGAATGTTGAATATAACATGCAGTAAGTGTTGACTAATTTTCATACTTGTAGTTACTATTTGTGGCTCTACATAGAGTCATCAATTTTTGTTTTTTACTCTAAGTCTGCATTTACACATGCAGCCCAATTCTGATATTTTTTTCACTAATTGGTCTTTTGACCAAACAGATCAGCTTTTTTGCTAATAATTGGGCGAACGATCAGAATTGGGCTGCCTGTGTAAACGCAGCCAATGGCCCTCAAATTCAAATCTGGACCTCTAAGCCAGTTCAACTGCTTAAAAAAAAAAAATCTTCCCCTCTAATCAGGAACTGATTTAGACCTGACACCAGGTGGGTGCAATCAATCATCAGATATAACAGAAAACCAGTAGTAGTCTGGACCTCGTAGTGTAAGATTTGAATAACCCTGCTGTAATTGTCTCCCTAGGCAGAAGGGTTGCCTTCCACATTAACAATGTTCCAGTGCTGTTGTTGTAGTAGGTAAGGTAACAATCCCTTTGGATCATCCTGTGGCCTTATTCTGACACAACAGCTAAACAGTCTAAATTAAATATCGAATGTATCATATATGTATCATATATTTATGTCTTCTTAACTTGCTTTGTAGAGACAACAGTGTTATTTACAAAGCAGAGGTGTTCACTGGAGATATGCTGTATGCCGGCACAATGAACAGCATCTATATACAACTCCGTGGCACCATGGATTCAAGCCATCGCATCTGCCTCCCCAAAAGTAGATTTCTTGGGGGCCACCCCCGAGGGGCTGTGAGTAACCCATTGCCACAATTTTCATTCCTTCGACAATCTGTCCATTTGGGTGACGAAATCTAAATCCATTCACATCATTTTCATTCTTATGACTAGCATATGCTAAGCTAACATGTGGAATTTTAAGATGATCACACCAAGGATAATTTAGCTATTAGAATTGTAGGACCCCTTAATGTATCCCAAAAAATATCAACAAATTATTTGATGAAGCATTGAGTTTGGCCTTACTGCTCTTAGCCTATACAGTGGGGCAAAAAAGTATTTAGTCAGCCACCAATTGTGCAAGTTCTCCCACTTAAAAAGATGAGAGAGGCCTGTAATTTTCATCATAGGTACACGTCAACTATGACAGACAAATTGAGAAAAAAAAATCCAGAAAATCCCATTGTAGGATTTTTAATGAATTTATTTGCAAATTATGGTGGAAAATAAGTATTTGGTCACCTACAAACAAGCAAGATTTCTGGCTCTCACAGACCTGTAACTTCTTCTTTAAGAGGCTCCTCTGTCCTCCACTCGTTACCTGTATTAATGGCACCTGTTTGAACTTGTTATCAGTATAAAAGACACCTGTCCACAACCTCAAACAGTCACACTCCAAACTTCACAATGGCCAAGACCAAAGAGCTGTCAAAGGACACCAAAAACAAAATTGTAGACCTGCACCAGGCTGGGAAGACTGAATCTGCAACAGGTAAGCAGCTTGGTTTGAAGAAATCAACTGTAGGAGCAATTATTAGGAAATGGAAGACATACAAGACCACTGATAATCTCCCTCGATCTGGGGCTCCATGCAAGATCTCACCCCTTGGGGTCAAAATGATCACAAGAACGGTGAGCAAAAATCCCAGAACCACACTGGGGGACCTAGTGAATGACCTGCTGAGAGCTGGGACCAAAGTAACAAAGCCAACCATCAGTAACACACTACGCCGCCAGGGACTCAAATCCTGCAGTGCGAGACGTGTCCCCCTGCTTAAGCCAGTACATGTCCAGGCCCGTCTGAAGTGCATTTGGATGATCCAGAAGAGGATTGGGGAGAATGTCATATGGTCAGATGAAACCAAAATATAACTTTTTTGGTAAAAACTCAACTCGTCATGTTTGGAGGACAAAGAATGCTGAGTTGCATCCAAAGAACACCATACCTACTGTGAAGCATGGGGTTGGAAACATCATGCTTTGGGGCTGTTTTTCTGCAAAGGGACCAGGACGACTGATCCGTGTAAAGGAAAGAATGAATGGGGCCATGTATCGTGAGATTTTGAGTGAAACCCTCCTTCCATCAGCAAGGGCATTGAAGATGAAACGTGGCTGGGTCTTTCAGCATGACAATGATCCCAAACACACCGCCCGGGCAACGAAGGAGTGGCTTCGTAAGAAGCATTTCAAGGTCCTGGAGTGGCCTAGCCAGTCTCCAGATCTCAACCCCCATAGAAAATATTTGGAGGGAGTTGAAAGTCCGTGTTGCCCAGCGACAGCCCCAAAACATCACTGCTCTAGAGGAGATCTGCATGGAGGAATGGGCCCAAAATACCAGCAACAGTGTGTGAAAACCTTGTGAAGACTTACAGAAAACGTTTGACCTGTGTCATTGCCAACAAAGGGTATATAACAAAGTATTGAGAAACTTTTGTTATTGACCAAATACTTATTTTCCACCATCATATGCCAATAAATTCATTAAAAATCCTACAATGTGATTTTCTGGATTTTTTTTTCTATTTTTGTCTGTCATAGTTGACGTGTACCTATGATGAAAATTACAGGCCTCTCTCATCTTTTTAAGTGGGAGAACTTGCACAATTGGTGGCTGACTAAATACTTTTTTCCCCCACTGTAGATAATGTTTGGGACTGTTTATCCATGTATGAAGTTGTTATTCAGTGCGTTTTCTAAAGGAAGTTTGTTCTGAAGTGTCTGTCCTATATCTGATAGATATACAGTACCAGTCAAAAGTTTGGACACACCTACTCATTCCAGGGTTTTTCTTTATTTTTACTATTTTCTACATTGTAGAATAATAGTGAAGACATCTAAACTATGAAATAACACATATGGAATCATGTAGTAACCAAAAACGTGTTAAACAAATCCAAATATATTTCATATTTGAGATTCTTCAAATAGCCACCCTTTGCCTTGATGACAGCTTTGTACACTCTTGGCATTCCCTCAACCAGCTTCACTTGGAATGCTTTTCCAACAGTCTTGAAGGAATTTCCACATATGCTGAGCACTTGTTGGCTGCTTTTCCCTCTGCAGTCCGACTCATCCCAAACCATCTCAATTAGGTGGAGGTCGGGTGATTGTGGAGGCCAGGTCATCTGATGCAGCACTCCATCACTCTCCTTCTTGGTAAACTAGCCCTTACACAGCCTGGAGATGTGTTTTGGGTCATTGTCCTGTTGAAAAACAAATGATAGTCCCACTAAGCCCAAACCAGATGGGATGGCGTATCACTGCAGAATGCTGTGGTAGCCATGCTGGTTAAGTGTGCCTTGAATTCTAAATAAATCACAGACAGTGTCACCAGCAAAGCACCCCCACACCTCCACACCATACACCTCCTCCTCCATGCTTTACGGTGGGAAATACACATGCGGAGATCATCTGTTCACTCACACCAAAAATCTCAAATTTGGACTCCAGAACAAAGGACACATTTCCACCAGTCTAATGTCCATTGCTCGTGTTTCTTGGCCCAAGCAAGTCTCTTTTTATTATTGGTGCCCTTTAGTAGTGGTTACTTTGCAGCAATTTGACCATGAAGGCCTGATTCACACAGTCCCCTCTGAACAGTTGATGTTGAGACGTGTCTGTTACTTGAACTCTGTGAAGCATTTATTTGGGCTGCAATATCTGAGGCTGTTAACTCTAATTAACTTATCCTCTGCAGCAGAGGTAACTCTGGGTCTTCCATTCCTGTGGCAGTCCTCATGAGAGCCAGTTTCATCATAGCGCTTGATGTTTTTTGCGAATGCACTTGAAGAAACGTTCAAAGTTCTTGAAATGTTCCGTATTGACTGACCTTCATGTCTTAAAGTAATGATGGACTGTCGTTTCTCTTTGCTTATTTGAGCTGTTCTTGCCATAATATGGACTTGGTCTTTTACCAAATAGGGCTATCTTCGGTATACCCCCCCCTACCTTGTCACAACACAACTGATTGGCTCAAACGCATTAAGAAGGAAAGAAATTCCACAAATTAACTTTTAAAAAGGCACACCTGTTAATTGAAATGCATTCCAGGTGACTATCTCATGAAGCTGGTTGAGAGAATGCCATGAGTGTGCAAAGCTGTCATCAAGGCAAAGGGTGGCTATTTGAAGAATCTCAAATATAAAATATATTTTGATTTGTTTAACACTTTTTTTGGTTACTACATGATTCCATATGTGTTATTTCATAGTTTTGATGTCTTCACTAATATTCTACAATGTAAAAATTAATAAAAATAAAGAAAAACCCTTGAATGAGTAGGTGTGTCCAAACTTTTGACTGGTAGTGTAAGTTGGGGTTTCCTCTCTCCTCGATTTTTTTAGACAATTAAGACGAGGGCTGTTTCCTCGTCTCCTCACCTTGCTGCTGCACATAGCAACATAGGTAAAGCCTCCAATTCAACAGTGCACTTTAATATTATGTTTCAGAACCGCGGAAAGCAACCACTATCCAACACGGGAGAAAGCACATTTGTTATAAAATAATATTTATTTATTAGTGTTGCACCATTATTTTTTACATAATATAACCATATACACTGCTCAAAAAAGGGAACACTAAAATAACACATCCTAGATCTGAATGAATGAAATAATCTTATTAAATACTTTTTTCTTTACATAGTTGAATGTGCTGACAACAAAATCACACAAAAATTATCAATGGAAATCAAATTTATCAACCCATGGAGGTCTGGATTTGGAGTCACCCTCAAAATTAAAGTGGAAAACCACACTACAGGCTGATCCAACTTTGATGTAATGTCCTTAAAACAAGTCAATACGAGGCTCAGTAGTGTGTGTGGCCTCCACGTGCCTGTATGACCTCCCTACAACGCCTGGGCATGCTCCTGATGAGGTGGCGGATGGTCTCCTGAGGGATCTCCTCCCAGACCTGGACTAAAGCATCCGCCAACTCCTGGACAGTCTGCGGTGCAACGTGGCATTGGTGGATGGAGCGAGACATGATGTCCCAGATGTGCTCAATTGGATTCAGGTCTGGGGAACGGGCGGGCCAGTCCATAGCATCAATGCCTTCCTCTTGCAGGAACTGCTGACACACTCCAGCCACATGAGGTCTAGCATTGTCTTGCATTAGGAGGAACCCAGGGCCAACCGCACCAGCATATGGTCTCACAAGGGGTCTGAGGATCTCATCTCGGTACCTAATGGCAGTCAGGCTACCTCTGGCGAGCACATGGAGGGCCGTGCGGCCCCCAAAGAAATGCCAGCCCACACCATGACTGACCCACCGCCAAACCGGTCATGCTGGAGGATGTTGCAGGCAGCAGAGCGTTCTCCACGGCGTCTCCAGACTCTGTCACGTCTGTCACGTGCTCAGTGTGAACCTGCTTTCATCTGTGAAGAGCACAGGGCGCCAGTGGCGAATTTGCCAATCTTGGTGTTCTCTGGCAAATGCCAAACGTCCTGCACGGTGTTGGGCTGTAAGCACAACCCCCACCTGTGGACGTCGGGCCCTCAGACCACCCTCATGGAGTCTGTTTCTGACTGTTTGAGCAGACACATGCACATTTGTGGCCTGCTGGAGGTCATTTTGCAGGGCTCTGGCAGTGCTCCTCCTGCTCCTCCTTGCACAAAGGCGGAGGTAGCAGTCCTTCTGCTGGGTTGTTGCCCTCCTACGGCCTCCTCCACGTCTCCTGATGTACTGGCCTGTCTCCTGGTAGCGCCTCCATGCTCTGGACACTACGCTGACAGACACAGCAAACCTTCTTGCCACAGCTCGCATTGATGTGCCATCCTGGATGAGCTGCACTACCTGAGCCACTTGTGTGGGTTGTAGACTCCGTCTCATGCTACCACTAGAGTGAAAGCACCGCCAGCATTCAAAAGTGACCAAAACATCAGCCAGGAAGCATAGGAACTGAGAAGTGGTCTGTGGTCACCACCTGCACAACCAGTCCTTTATTGGGGGTGTCTTGCTAATTGCCTATAATTTCCACCTGTTGTCTATTCCATTTGCACAACAGCATGTGACATTTATTGTCATTCAGTGTTGCTTCCTAAGTGGACAGTTTGATTTCACAGAAGTGTGATTGACTTGGAGTTACATTGTGTTGTTTAAGTGTTTCCTTAATTTTTTTGAGCAGTGTATAATTTCAGTATCACGTCTTAGAATGATGGACTGTGCCTTCCCCGTGGCCTCAGCAATGGATTAGTCCACTGAGACCAGTCGACTAAATAGGGTCAGCCCTAAAATGAAGCTATATTTATATAGCCGAAGTTCAGAAGTAAAGACCACACCTTAAACATTATCAACCCCTCCCCTCTATCTAATCTTTACCTACATTTATACTCACCTGTTCCACCACTAACCTGTGTGTTTGCTTCCTGCTTTACACCAAGCATTGCAACTTTTGCCTACCCGACAGCTTTTGCTTGCCATTTTTACTGCTATTATTACCATTGTTAAGTTGCGTCAATTCAAATCTGGTATTGGAACAAAAAGAGGTCAAAACACGTCTTCTATAATAGACTAGTATTTTAATTAATGCAAAACACTTCAATGGTAACGATGATGTTCGTATATACGGGTCCACTGAAATACCACGCAGGGCAGACAGAGAACTGGTCCATTGTTATAAGTTCTTCTTTAAATACTGACAGAGATAGTTCCCGCTCCCTGCTGGCCTATCAGAGTAGAGACTGAGCGTGGTCCCAGCCCCTTGGCGCTTCACTGTTGCCAGGTGTTTAGTTGTTTTGCAACTTGTCCAGAGAGTCAGCACTTTTGTAGTACACATGTCCTTGAGTGGTCTAACAAAGAGGCAGTGTGTGTGTCACAAGTCTTATCTCATCCTACCCCCTAATGTTCCTCACATTAATCACAGCTTGTTATGTTGACCAATTTATATCAGTACAGTACAAACCTATTTTGTTTAATCATTAATGCTTTCTTATTAAGCTAACAGCACATCTAAAATATAAGAGAATCATTTCCCACACCAACTAGCCACTTTAACCACTAGTTCTTTGTTTCTACAGTCTCTGCTTAGTTATTCAATAATTATTTGTTTGTTACTCACCACCTCCGCCATGGAACAGCTTGTGCTGTCTCCTTCCGATGAAGACCTGTTCCAGGATACCCCATTACAACGTTCAGCCAGACCGAGCTAGCGGTTCCAACCATCCGCTAAACGAAACAGACTTCAAGATCCGCGCCCCCATCACTCCGACAGACACCGGGAGCTCCTCGTTGGACCCGTGAAACCCTTCCGCCAACCATCACACCACAGCATCCGAGTCCCGGCCATTCATCCATAACCGGTACAGTAATTAATCTTGAAGCAGTTCCTGTTCCACAATCTGCTGTGCGCCAACTCCGCAGTTATTTTATTATTAGACGGACTAGCATCAATCGCCATACAGCTGCTAGGCTACATTGTGCCGTTTTAGGGCAAGAATCTCGTATTTTCTAAGCATTCTCCCTACAATCCCGTTTCCCTTCATTCATGTTAAGTTATTTGGGATAAAAGCCCTTCTGTTTGGCACATTCCATTATGCAATTCATTCATTCAAAAGTAATGTCCAGGGTCACATTTACAACAGCCCATGTGAAGGTAGGCCACTCAGAGCATCAGATTGTTGATTTAAGCTAAATTCAAACTCTTATTGGCCACCATACTATTTGGACTCACACACTAGAAATGCCATAATTATGTAATCGCAGGGCGTCCATCCTGCAGTGATTAATTTCTCTCGTTATCTTGCTCTCTTCCTTGTGTCACTTTTCTTCCACTAAACTACTTCTCCCTCTCTCCGGTCGGTCGACTATGGCTGTCCCTCCTCCCCGGGTTACAACCACATCCACCTCCACCCATGTTGCCCACCGCCTGATGATACCACGCTCCGGAGGTCCACCATGACAACATCCGTCATGGCCTCCACTGCCATATAGCCATTCTAACACCATCAACTCAGTCCAAACCATCTCCAGATCTGGATTCTCAACCAGCCTCCACAGATTACGACCTGGCATCTGACACAGCCTGCAGCTACAGCGACCCCTGATGGCCTACCAGCTTCCAGCAGTACCCCCCCCCCGCACCGGCAGGCCACACTCTCTCCCTCTCCCCACTCTCTCTTTTACCTGAACACAGTTACTCTTCCCATCTCTCCCCCTCCCCTCCTCCTCTCTTTCATACCAGAACAAAGATTACGACCTGGCATCCGACAGGCCTGCTCCTTGTGATGCACAGATCCCTCTGCTGGCCCAGCGATGCACGTTCCTGCTGCCTCTTCCGGCACTGCTCACCCTGCTGGCCCAGGGGTCGCAGCCATCTCCTCCTCGTGCCCGCAGGCCACAATCTCAACCCTCCCCATCCCCAGTGCAATGCGCAACACCCCTCATCTCTCGGGTATGGTTGCTGCCACCACCACGGCTTCAGCCTACTCTCCCTCTCTCCATGCTCTGGCTAATCCCTGCTCTGGATTCTCTCTCTGCCACTAAACACGCTATATCCAACCTCCCCCCTCCTCCCTTCTCCACCAGGCACCCTCCACCTCCACCCTGGAGTCCTGAACCCACCACCGCTGCCGCACTATCCACAACTGACTTCCTCACTATGAGAGGCCATGTCAAACACATCAACACCTTCACTAGCTCACCTGCACTCCACCTGCAGATCATCCAGGACCCAGCCGTAACAGCCTTCGACCCAGTCTTCACCAGTCTTCAACCCAGCCTGGTCGGCGTTCTACACCAGCCTCCGACCCGGCCCGACCAGTCTTCTTCCCAGCCTTCGACCCAGCCTCATCAGCCGTCGACCCAGCCGTCACCATTTCTTGACCCAGCCTCGTCAACCTTCGTCACCACAGCCTCCAACTCAGCCTCCAACGCAACCCCGCAGCCTACGACTAGCCTTGGACAAGATTCCGACCTGGTCCCTGCTCCAGCAGGCCACAGCGCAAAGTCAACACTGCAACTTCCTATGATCCACGTCCCGACCATCTCCCGTCTGTACTCTACCGGCAGATCATGCAGAGCAACCTCCACATCCCAGAGGTTCCCCGATCTTCGGCTTTCATCCGGATTCCTACTGGGATTCCCTGCATGAAAGTCACTATTCCTTCCTGACCCCATGATTCTGCCACTACCAGATGCCACCGCAGTCTGACCATTTCATATGATTACACTCCTCAGCATTCAACCTCCCAACGTCCTCCTCACTCGTCACCGAAGCCCATTCACCCGGTTCACATCTGATGAGCGACAACGTGTCCCTCTATTCCCCCACACGGCTCACCACCATCCCTCAGCCTTCAGCCAGCCTGTCTCAGCCTCCAAAGCCTTCTTCGTGATGGCCTTGTGCCGACCCCTCCAACATCTGTGGCCGTTGCTTGCATTCGCAGTCCCGATTTTTTTTGGGGGGGGATCTTCAGCAACATCATCTACAATACCTCCCGGGTCCCTACCTTTCTCAACCACATGTGCACCGGTCTACTGTACCAGTCTGCCTCTATCCCTCTAAGCCATCAACCTTATGCCTTGGTCCACTTCACAAGTAACCTAGATGTTCTACATACCGAACTTCCACGTTATTGATAAAAAGTCTCCATGCCACCTTCCGCCACTCAACTCCTCAACCAAGCACAACAACTATTCAAGTCACCTTCAGGAAAACCCTATACCCTTCAAGGAAACCATCTAGCCTATATGGTCTATGTGTTCAAACTCCATCCAACCAGCCGGAGATATCTGGAAATGTGCATTAGTGAGACATGGTTAAGAAAGACTGTTCTGAACACTGATAACCTTTCTGGATATAACCTTTTTCGGCAAGGCAGATCTTCCAATGGTGGTGGAGTGGCAATCTTTACCAAGGAACACCTTCAGTGCTCGGTTGTCTCCACCATGTCTGACAATTAGTTTTCAGCGTTAAGCTTTCAAATAGTTGCTGGGTGTTATTGTCCACCATCAGCGCCGGCCTGTAACCTACCTGCCCTAAGCTCTCTCCTGGCCCCTAACACTAAGTATGAATTTGTCCTGATAGGTGACCTAAACTGCGACATGATTAAACCACCGGACCAAGTCTTAAAACAATGGGACTCCCTACATCTCTCTCAGATCATTACCAACCCCAAACACCCAGAAAAGGCTCCTCTCCTTGATGATATCCTCACAAATAATCCTGATAGGTATCAGTCTGGTGTTTTCTGTAATGACCTTAGTGATCACTGTTTTACGGCTGCTCAGTTAAATGACCGGTCCTGATTTATCATAGACGCTTGCTGAAAAACTTGAATGAGCAAGCCTTCCTTCATGACCTGGCCTCTGTAAATTGGTATAGAATCAGCTTGATCCCCTCTGTCGAAGATGCTTGGCCCTTTTTTTTGTGGTTTTGTTAACAAGCACACCCCATAAAAAGAAAACTAGAGTTAAAAATAGGTTTAACCCCTGGTTCGACCATGATCTGACAGAGTTACTCCACTTCAAGAACACCATTTGGCGAAAGGCTCGGCACACAAATACTCAGGCTGACTGGCTGCTGTTCAGTCAAATGAGAAACAAGTGCACTCAGGCTATCCGGAAGGCCAAAGTTAGTTACTTGAAGGAGCCGGTCTCTCTCTGTGGGTCTAACCCCAAGAAATTCTGGGAAATGGTGAAATAAAATGGAGAATAAACCCTCCTCCTCACAGCTGCCCATGTCCCTTAATGTTGATGATGTGGTTGTTACTGACAAGGAAGGTATGGCTATGGCTGAGCTCTTTAATCACCCCTTCATTAAGTCAGGATTACTATTTGACTCAGCCATGTACAACTGCTCCTCCCTCTTTTTCCTCTGCCCTGCTACACAGCTTCTCCTTGCAGGCCGTCACTGAGTCCGAGGTGCTAAAGGAGCTCCTTAAAGTTGACCATAAAAAAACATCTGGGTCAGATGGTTTAGATCCTATTTTCTTTAAGGTTGCAGCCCCTATCATAGCCAAGCCTGTCTCTCCTCTCTGGGGAGGTTCCCAGTACTTAGAAGGCAGCCACGGTGCGTCCTGTATTTAAAGGGGGAGATCAAGCTGATCCTAACAGTTATAGGCCAATTTATCTTGCCTAAACGTGTTGGAAACACTTGTCAATAATCAACTGACTGGCTTTCGTGATGTCTATAGTATTTTCTCTGGTATGCAATCTGGTTTCCGCTCAGTTTATGGATGTGTCACTGATTACTACCTCTGAGGGTTTAGAGCTTGAGGTAGTCACCTCATACAAGTACTTGGGAGTATGGTTAGACAGTACACTGTCCTTCTCTCAGCACATATCAAAGCTGCAGGCTAAGGTTTAAATCTAGACTTGGTTTCCAATATTGTAATCGCTTCTTTCACCCCAGCTGCCAAACTAACCCTGATTCAGATGACCTTCCTACCCATGCTAGAGATATCATTTATAGATCGGTAGGTAAGGGTGCTCTCAAGTCGCTAGATATTCTTTACCACCATTCGGCCATCAGATTTGCCACCAATGCTCCTTATAGGACACATCACTGCACTCTATACTCCTCTGTAAACTGGCCATCTCTGTATACCCACTGGTTAATGCTTATTTATAAAAGCCTCTCAGCCTCACTCCCCCTATCTGAGATACCTACTGCAGCCCTCATCCTCCACATACAACACCCGTTCTGCCAGTCACATTCTGTTAAAGGTCCGAAAAGCACATACAGTACATCCCTGGGTCACTCCTCTTTTCAGTTTGCTGCAGCTAGCGACTGGAACGAGCTGCAAAAACACTCAAACTGGACAGTTTTATTTTTTATTTTATTTTATTTCACCTTTATTTAACCAGGTAAGCCAGTTGAGAACAAGTTCTCATTTACAACTGCGACCTGGCCAAGATAAAGCAAAGCAGTGCGATAAAAACGACAACACAGAGTTACATATGGGGTAAAAAAAACAAAGTCAAAAAATACAACAGAAAATATATATACAGTGTGTCCAAATGTAGCAAGTTATGGAGGTAAGGCAATAAATAGGCTATAGTGCAAAATAATTACAATTAGTATCAACACTGGAATGCTAGATGTGCAAGAGATTATGTGCAAATAGAGATACTGGGGTGCAAAAGAGCAAAATAAATAACAATATAGGGATGAGGTAGTTGGGTGGGCTAATTTAATTTGGGCTGTGTACAGGTGCAGTGATCGGTAAGGTGCTCTGACAACTGATGCTTAAAGTTAGTGAGGGAGATGAGAGTCTACAGCTTCAGAGATTTTTTTGGGGGGGGGCATGGGCAAGTTGCAGCGGAGGGTGCAGAGTTGAAAAAGTTAGCCTTTGCTTTCCTGACTGCTTGTGTATATTGGTTCCTAACTTCCCTGAAAAGTTGCATATCGCGGGGGCTATTTGATGCTAATGCAGTACGCCACAGGATGTTTTTGTGCTGGTCAAGGGCAGTCAAGTCTGAGGAGAACCAGGGGCTATATCTGTTCTTAGTTCTGTATTTTTTGAATGGGGCATGTTTATTTAAGATTGAGAGGTGTCTTGTTTTGTACGCTTTGTACAAAATAATAAAATGCAGGACGACAGGATATTTATAAACGTACCTCTTTATTAACTAGCTATAACGTGCATGTCCATGTGTCTCTGGCCATGATCATCTTAGAATGACCTCACCACCTGGGTGGTCTTAACCAATCATTGCACAGTATGATGCATCCAATTACAATTCAGTATGGTGACACATATGAATATTACAAGAGGAAATTACTTTTAAAGAACAACCAGGCATCCTCTACTGACGGAATGAGATCTATATCCATCCAGGATACCTGGGCCAGGTCAATTAGGAAGGCCTGCTCGCTAAAGTGTTTTAGGGAGCGTTTGACAGTGATGAGGGGTGGTCCGACAACCTCGCCCCTACACCAAGAGCACTCGCTCTACAGCGTCCTACCGACAACCTCATTCAGCTACATTCTGGGATTTGAAAAACAACAAAACAAACAGGCTCAACTTAGTCTACGTTTAGAGAACATTGTGTTTGCTGGGATAACATTTCACCTCTCTCTCTGTAGGTGATTGAGCTTGATGTGTCCTGTCCCTCCTCTCTGGGCCAGCTGGAGTTTGTGGTGCTGGAATCAGAGCCGTACCTCCCGTTCTGCTTCCTCAACAATGACTGGTTCTGCTCTAAAGTTGTGGTGACCACACCAGAGGGAGACACGGCCAACTTCCCCTGTTACCACTGGATCTCAGGCAACGAGTGGCTGGTGTTCAGAGAGGCCACTGGTCAGTATGTTGGTGTATAGATCATTGTCTAGGTTTAGTTCTGAGTATACCTGCTGTGCCTATTATACGTCAGCTAGCTGAATGTCATTTGTAGTTTATTTTTAAATGTGTCTCAAAAGGGGCCATATTTATGGAATAATGGTGGATACACTTTGTATGGCTTAAGATGTTGACCAATCCCCACAAAACGTGAAAATAATCACACTTTCTGGTATTTTGTTTATAAGGTAAACTGATATTCAATGAGACCTGGCCAGAGGCCATAGAGGAGAGAAAGAAGGAGTTGCAGAGTCGCCGTGATGTGTACCGGTGAGAGGCTGGTTCTGAGATCTGGAAACTCAATTCCAAAGATGCAGAAACACTTTTAAAAAACATCAAAATGCTTTTGAATCAGCACTTTTAGAGCGCAATGAACTAAAGTGGTACAAACCCTAAAGTAACAAAGTGCACCTACTGTTTTTTTAAATGCACTTTTGGGACCAAAGTTATTATAGTAAACTAAAACTGAAACAAAAACAAATCATGGAAAAACGATTTCCTAAACTGAAATAAAATCATTAAGAAATAAGTTTGAAACACTATACTGAAACTATTATCTTTGACTCTAAAACAAACAAAAACAAAAATCATCATGTTCAGTTGTAGTTTGTTTTTCTACTAAACTTTGGGCAAAAATCGAAATGGGTTTTAAAAGTTCTGAATCTGACGGGTAAATGCTGCAAGGAAAATGGCGATGTTTCAAATAGGCCTAGCTTGTGCATCACTATTACTAGCTATTAGTAGCTAACAAATGTGCAATGACTTAATTTGTTTTCCCCCCTCTCTGTCAGGTAAAGGTACTTTATTCTTCTTACATGTACTAATACGTTTTTTTCTTTTTTAAAGCATTGGATTGCTGTTAACATGGGCAAGTCACATTGAGATTGACTTTATAATTTAAATCTAACCTATCCTATGACCTGACCCATCACCTTCTTTATAACTGTCCCCCAGTGGCAAGAAGTGGCATCCCAAAAAAATACTCAAACTATAGTTCTACAACACATACAGTGCATTCAAAAAGTATTCAGACCCCTTGACTTTTTCAAAATATTGTTACGTAAAAAAAAAAAAGGTCCTTATCAATCTACACACACCCCATAATGACAAAGCGAAAACGTTTTTTTTTGACATTTTAGCAAATGTATTAAAAATAAAAAAACATACCTTATTTACATAAGTATTCAGACCGTTTGCTATGAGACTCAACTGAGCTCAGGTGCATCCTGTTTCCATTGATCATCCTTGAGAGGTTTTAAGGCATTTTAAAAACATTACAATACATTCATAACAGATTTCACAACATATTAGGTGTGTGCCCTCAGGCCTCTACTCTACTACCACATATCTATAACACAAAATCCATGTGTACATGTGTATAGTGCGTATGTTATTGTGTGTTTCTATGCATGTGTTTATGTTTGTGTTGCTTCACAGTCCCCGCTGTTCCATAAGGTGTATTTTTATCTGTTTTTTAAATCTAATTTTACTGCTGGCATGAGTTACTTGATGTGGAATAGAGTTCCATGTAGTCATGGCTCTATGTAGTACTGTGCGCCTCCCATAGTCTGTTCTTGACTTCGGGACTGTGAAGAGACCTCTGGTGGCATGTCTTGTGGGGTATGTATGGGTGTCCAAGCTGTGTGCCAGTAGTTAAAACAGACAGCTCGGTGCATTCAACATGTCAATACCCCTCACAAATACAAGTAGTGATGAAGTCAATCTCTCCTCCATTTTGAGCCAGGAGAGATTGACATGCATATTATTAATGTTAGCTCTCTGTGTACATCCAAGGGCCAGCCGTTCTGAGCCAATTGCAATTTTCTTAAGTCCCTCTTTGTGGCACTAGACCACACGACTAAACAGTAGTCCAGGTGCGACAAAACTAGGGCCTTTAGGACCTGCCTTGTTGATAATGCTGTTAAGAATGCAGAGCAGTGCTTTATTAAAGAGACTTCTCCCCATCCTAGCTACTGTTGTATCAATATGTTTTGACCATGACAGTTTACAATCCAGGGTTACTCCAAGCAATTTAGTCTCCTCAACTTGCTCAATTTCCACATTATGCATTACAAGATTTACTTGAGGTTTAGGGTTTAGTAAATTATTTGTCCCAAATACAATGCTTTTAGCTTTTGAAATATTTAGGACTAACTTATTCCCTGCCACCCATTCTGAAACTAACTGCAGCTCTTTGTTAAGTGTTGCTGTCATTTCGGTCGCTGTGGTAGCTGATGTGTATAGTGTTAAGTCATCCACATACATAGACTCACTGGCTTTACTCAAAGCCAGTGGCATGTCGTTAGTAAAGATTTTAAAAAGGTAAGGGGCCTAGACAGCTGCCCTGGGGAATTCGTGATTCTACCTGGATTTTGTTGGAGCGGCTTCCATTAAAGAACACCCTCTGTGTTCTGTTAGACAGGTAACTCTTTATCTACAATATAGCAGGGGGTGTAAAGCCATAACGCATACGTTTTTCCAGTAACAGACTATGATCGATAATGTCAAAAGCCACACTGAAGTCTAACAAAACAGCCCCCACAATATTTTTATCATGATTTCAGCCAATCATCAGTCATTTGTGTAAGCGCTGTGCTTGTTGTATACCTTCCCTATAAGCGTGCTGAAATCTGTTGTCAATTTGTTTACTGTGAAATAGCATTTTATCGGGTAAAACACCATAAAAAAAAAAAAAAATTACTAACGATTGGTAACAGGCTGATTGGTTGGCAATTTGAGCCAGTGAAGGTCCCCAAGAACACAGTGGCCTCCATCATTCTTAAATGGAAGAAGTTTGGAACCACCAAGACTCTTCCTAGACCTGGCCACCCGGCCAAACTGAGCAATCAAGAACCCGATAGTCAGTCTGAAAGAGCTCCAGAGTGCCTCTGTGGAGATGGGAGAACCTTCCAGAAGGACAACCATCTCTGCAGCACTCCACTAAATCAGGCCTTTATGGTAAAGTGGCTAGACGGAAGCCACTCTTCAGTAAAAGGCACATGACAGCCCACTTGGAGTTTGCCAAAAGGCACCTAAAGACTCTCAGACCATGAGAAACAAGATTCTCTGGTCTGATGAAATCAAGATTGAACTCTTTGGCCTGAATGCCAAGCGTCACATCTGGAGGAAACCTGGCACCATCCCTACTGTGAAGCATGGTGGTGGCAGCATCATGCTGTGGGGATGTTTTTCAGCAGCAGGGACTGGGAGACTAGTTAAGATAGAGGGAAAGATGAATGGAGCAAAGTACAGAGAGATCCTTGATGAAAACCTGACCCAAAGGTTCATCTTCCAACAGGCCAACAACCCTAAGCACACAGCCAAGACAACGCAGGAGTGGCTTCGGGACAAGTCTCTGAATGTCTTTGGGTGGCCCAGCCAGAGCCAGGACTTGAACCCGATCGAACATCTCTGCAGAGACATGAAAATAGCTGTGCAGCGACGCTCCCCACCAACCTGACCGAGCTTGAGAGGATCTACAGAGAAAAATGGGAGAAACTCCACAAATACAGGTGTGCCAAGCTTGTATGTAATACTTTTGTAAATGTCATATTTCCATTTTTTTTAAATGATAAATTAGCAAAAAATTCTAAAACCTGTTTTTGCTTTGTCATTGTGGAATAGATTGATGAGGAAAAACAACAATTTAATCCATTTTAGAATAAGTCTAACGTAACAAGATGTGGAAAAAGTCAAGGGGTCTGAATACTTTCCGAATGCACTGTAAATATTTCCTAGCCTCCCACCATAGGCTACTTTCTGTCCCTAACACAAAAACTTAAACCGAAACAAAATAATATAAAAACGAAATATAAATGTTTTATCAAACAAAAACAGAAAAAAACGAGAAAATCAAGTCTGAAAACGAATTGAAACTAAATAGATTCTTATTTTTATAAATATAAAAACAACTATAATAACCTTGTTTGGGACTGAACCCTATGTACGTTCAGTTTTAGCCAATCAATATCGAAGATGAAAATAATAAATAGTGTGACATTTTCAGGTAACAATTATGTAAATGTCCTCGCCAAAGTACCTGCCACCTTATCCTCCAACGGAGACTTCTTTATAAGTGCCTACTTGTCCTTGTATGTACTGATTTTTGTGTATAGATGATGTAATGTATTATAGATGACGCCTCTACCATATTTGACTATGATTGTTTTTAGTGTCTCAATTTGATTGGTCCACAATGTTTTTTTTTTTTTGTTTTTTTTAAATCGGTAGTGTATCATTGTGGAATGACAAATACATTTTTCTAAACTCTAAACTCCAAAGAAACAAATAACTCTTAAACCCAGATACATTTATGTGAAGTAACCTAAGCTACCATTTTGTATGGTTGTGTAATTTACCATGTCTATCCCCTTCAGGTGGAGTATATATGCCGAGGGTCTACCCGAAATAATGAAAGTTGACAGCGCTTCTGATCTCCCTGCTGAGGTCCGCTTCTCTTTCACCAAGGACTTTGAGTTCACGTTCACAGCAGTCGAAGCGTAAGTTAGAGCACTAATTCTCAAAAATGTTTTGCTTACTGCAACCCAATCACATTTTGCTCTTCCCAGAGTACCCTTGAAGTGTGCATTTTACCTGTAGGCTCTTGCGAGTCTTGGCCCTTTTGTATAGGCTAAGTATCCCCAGGGGAACATGGACCCCAGGTTGAGAACCATAAGAGGCAGTACCAGGAAATTAATTAGATCTTTAATAATCTCTATTGGCATATCCCCAACATACCTTTAAAAATACTTCCTTTACAGTGAGATGAGATGTGATGTGATTGTCCTACACCTGTTCAGGTAATTGTGATATCATGAGATGTGGGGAATGTGGCCGTCAGGGTTGTGGTGGAATATAGGAATTATGCCAGTAGTAACACCCTCAGGCAAGGTTTTCCTAAATGAATGTGTTTTTAGCCACTCAAATCATGCCTGAAATCGTAACTAATAACAAGCCAATTAACCATTTAGCAGACATTATAACCAAATAGCTGAACTTTTCACCAAATCAAATGTCGATTGACACATAAGATTAAGGATACAGTGGGGGGGAAAAGTATTTAGTCAGCCACCAATTGTGCAAGTTCTCCCACTTAAAAAGATGAGAGGCCTGTAATTTTCATCATAGGTACACGTCAACTATGACAGACAAATTGAGGGAAAAAAAATCCAGAAAATCACATTGTAGGATTTTTAATGAATTTATTTGCAAATTTTGGTGGAAAATAAGTATTTGGTCACCTACAAACAAGCAAGATTTCTGGCTCTCACAGACCTGTAACTTCTTCTTTAAGAGGCTCCTCTGTCCTCCACTCGTTACCTGTATTAATGGCACCTGTTTTAACTTGTTATCAGTATAAAAGACACCTGTCCACAACCTCAAACAGTCACACTCCAAACTCCACTATGGCCAAGACCAAAGAGCTGTCAAAGGACACCAGAAACAAAATTGTAGACCTGCACTAGGCTGGGAAGACTGAATCTGCAATAGGTAAGCAGCTTGGTTTGAAGAAATCAACTGTGGGAGCAATTATTAGGAAATGGAAGACATACAAGACCACTGATAATCTCCCCTCGATCTGGGGCTCCACGCAAGATCTCACCCCGTGGGGTCAAAATGATCACAAGAACGGTGAGCAAAAATCCCAGAACCACACGGGGGACCTAGTGAATGACCTGCAAAGAGCTGGGACCAAAGTAACAAAGCCTACCATCAGTAACACACTACGCCGCCAGGGACTCAAATCCTGCAGTGCCAGACGTGTCCCCCTGCTTAAGCCAGTACATGTCCAGGCCCGTCTGAAGTTTGCTAGAGTGCATTTGGATGATCCAGAAGAGGATTGGGAGAATGTCATATGGTCAGATGAAACCAAAATATAACTTTTTGGTAAAAACTCAACTCGCCGTGTTTGGAGGACAAAGAATGCTGAGTTGCATCCAAAGAACACCATATCTACTGTGAAGCATGGGGGTGGAAACATCATGCTTTGGGGCTGTTTTTTCTGCAAAGGGACCAGGACGACTGATCCGTGTAAAGGAAAGAATGAATGGGGCCATGTATCGTGAGATTTTGAGTGAAAACCTCCTTTCATCAGCAAGGGCATTGAAGATGAAACGTGGCTGGGTCTTTCAGCATGACAATGATCCCAAACACACCGCCCGGGCAACGAAGGAGTGGCTTCGTAAGAAGCATTTCAAGGTCCTAGAGTGGCCTAGCCAGTCTCCAGATCTCAACCCCATAGAAAATCTTTGGAGGGAGTTGAAAGTCTGTGTTGCCCAGCGACAGCCCCAAAACATCACTGCTCTAGAGGAGATCTGCATGGAGGAATGGGCCAAAATACCAGCAACAGTGTGTGAAAACCTTGTGAAGACTTACAGAAAACGTTTGACCTGTGTCATTGCCAACATAGGGTATATAACAAAGTATTGAGAAACTTTTGTTATTGACCAAATACTTATTTTCCACCATAATTTGCAAATAAATTCATAAAAAATCCTACAATGTGATTTTCTGGATTTTTTTTCTCATTTTGTCTGTCATAGTTGACGTGTACCTATGATGAAAATTACAGGCCTCTCATCTTTTTAAGTGGGAGAACTTGCACAATTGGTGGCTGACTAAATACTTTTTTTCCCCACTGAATGTGGCCTGTGCATGAATCAATCACCCAAAGGGGAGGATGTAGATGATGAAGAGTACTGGACCCAGCACAAAGCCCTGGGGGACACCCTGGCGTTGTTAGCACCATTCTCTAACCAACTGCACCATCTTTCTCATGTTGAAGTAAAGTTCCTCCTCTATCCCGGCAGATTGGTGTCACTGAAACTAGTAAGCCATTCCAGCAACAAGAAACAATGGAAGAGCCTAGATGAACTCAGTCGCGTCTTCAATAGACACAAGACTGACGTCTATGGTAAGGTCTGGTCAGTTGGTCTCCATCTTAAACAAGACAGCATTAAAATAGCTCACTGGAATCATTAGCATCTCATTATTATTTTGCACAGTTTCATTTTACACATGATAATTTTGTATTTTTCTACAATATGTCGAAAAGAACTGGAAGGAGGATGAGTTTTTCGGGTACCAGCTTCTGAATGGCCTCAACCCCCATGATGATCCATCGCTGCTCCAAGCTTCCAGAGAACTTCCCCCGTCACAGAAGACATGGTGAAAACTTCCCTCTTCGGAAAAGCCTTGAGGAGGAAATTCAGGTTTGTCAAAATGGAGTAATGTATGTCATTCATCGTTCTGTTATTGCTCTAGTGGTTTCTTCCTCAGGAAATGTTGTGTAGTACAGTACATTGTGTCAGTACACTTCCTTTGGCATGGTGTTGATGTTGGATCCCTAACTCATTAATGTCCTAACCTAAACAGAAAGGCAACATCTTCCTGGTTGATTACAAGCGCCTACATGGAGTGACAGCAAATGTGATCCACGGGAAACAGCAGTTCTTGGCTGCCCCGCTCTGCTTGCTCTATATAACCCCAGAAGAGAAGCTCATACCCATCGCAATCCAGGTACATCTCACATAAGAATGACATCTTTACATCCGAAACCCAAATTAAATCATCTTAACAGAATGTTTGCCACTGGAGGTGCTCTTGAACCAAAAGGGGTCCCATAAAATGGACAGAAATATTGCCCAGAAGTTACCTAATTGACCAGAAAGCAAAAAGCATGAGCAAAAGCAAAAGCAAAAGCATATACTGTTAACCTAAAACAAAGGATTTTGGGGTTTCATGATTAATGTTATATCCTATGTCCTTAAGAACCATACAGGTAACACTCGTTTTAAGCAAACAACTATTAAAACTTCCGTATGTCTTTAAATTGTGGCAATATAACCATTCTCAATTAATGAAGCAAGCCATGATTGTTCCATTTCCTTTCACAGCTGAAGCAGGAGCCTGGAGCTAACAACCCTATCTTCCTTCCTACTGACTCTGAGTATGACTGGCTACTGGCCAAGATTTTTGTGAGGAACGCCGACTTCGCTGAACACGAGCTGAACTTTCACCTGCTGAGGACTCACCTGCTGGCTGAGGTGTTTGCTGTGTCGACACTGCGCAACCTACCAATGGTGCATCCCATCTACAAGGTACATACCTGCTGCTGTGCGTGCAGACACTGAGTTTGTTTTCAACTGTTATAATGCTGCTATTATGTGAGTTCTCATTTTCCTATTAACTCAATAATTTTAACATGATTAAGAGAAACCTGAAGTATTTGGAAATAAATGTATTGTATGTCTTTTTTTGTAATTGAATGAAGCAGTAGCTTGTTTGTAGTACAGTACATAGCATTTTTAGGTGTGAATTTCATGTACGATCGTTCCATCTTTCTCCATAGCTCCTGATCTCTCACTTCCGCTACACTCTACAGATCAACACTCTGGCTAGACAGGCCCTCATATCAGAGAATGGGGTGATCACAAAGGTAGTGGCTATTCCATTCTTATGGTGTTATGTTCTATAATATGCTAATATGTATGCAATATCACAATGCTAGTGGAAACTGTAATTCAAAAGCATATGAAGGCTCTGTGTTAAAAAAAGAAGCACCCTGCTTTCCGCATGCTGATACAATCAATTTCCACTAGCATTGCTACATTCTCCAAAAATGATTATTCTAGACGTTCCTAAATGACCAGCTAACTTATTTAAAAACTGTTCGGATGAAACAACACTAGGTAAATCTAAAATAAGTCCTTCTAAACACTATACGATTATACAATCTTAACTTTTGTTACGTTCCCCAGCAAGAAAACCAAAAATGTTGCTCAACCAGAAGGGGGAACTAACAGGGTCACTGACCAACAACCAAAACAGGTGGGGCTTTAGGAGGGGTTCTGAAAGAAACTCATGGGGGTGTCCACTGAAAGTTGACTAGCAACAACAACTGGAACCTAAAAGACACCCACCATGAGCACCCACAAAATGTACCCAAGAAGAGGCAAACACAAAAAAAAACATCAAATTTACAGACAGGACACAAATAGGGAGCACCAACAAAAGGTGTTGACCCTCCACATCTCTCAAGACAACTGGAGCACAGGGCCAGCCGCTCTTAAATAGCACCTGGGCCAGCACCGGTGAAACACCTTCCCACTAACAAGATGGCAACCAGCACAGGTGTAACACGTACTGTCTAACGAGGTGACACCAATCGGTGCGCCCTACATGCTAACGAGCTATACTGTATGTGCTATAGTCCAACCTCAAAACATAAAATGGAAAAACCAAAGCCTGTAACACATTTGACACTGAGCTGGTTATCGTTATGAGACGTACACCTAGCGACACATACCGCGGTAGGGTAAATCAATCATTAGGCTGAACTGTCAGGCACTGTTGTGATACATCTCTGCGAACCTCTCAGCGGTAAAACTTGAATTAATAAACGGGTGGGTTGTTTAGCAACAAAACCGATGCGTGCGCAACTTGAGGGCAAAATAACTGTCAACGCCAAAGGATTATTGACAACTTGAACTATATTTAGTCTACAAATGTTTATTGAAAATATAAATACATTTGCACATAAAGCACTTGTCTCTCAAATATATTGTTACAGTTGTTGGTCAGCCCAGTTAGAGAATTGTAGCCATATTAGCATAGATGTGACATTGCTAGTTATCTGACCGTTCAGAATTGTAACAACACAGCCATCTGCCCCATCGATGTGTGTGTGCATCATTTTTGTTATGTCAGGCAACCCGTCTTTTTCGCTTAAACCACAGAGCTGCCCTGGCGTCTGCCATTCACAAGTTCTGTCATCGATAATCCTGTTTGATATTTAAAAACAATGATCATCGTTAGAACGCACTGCATGGCTTATTATATGACACAAGGGGAGAAGTGATAGGTTTTTCCTCGCTGGTTACATAAACCATGTTTCCATCCAACCATTTTATGCAGATGAATTACCCGACAGGCTTGATGGAAACAGCATATTTTTGGGGAAAAAACTCAATACTGTCAAAAACTAAATACTTTAGACAAGGATGGATATAATTTTATCGGTGAAATAGATTATGCCACGATAAAAAAGGTGAACTATCCCTTTAACCCATCTTGAAGAATGCAAGTATTGGAGGTCCAGGGATGATGGAGTTCCTGAAGAAAGCGGTGGCCTCATTGACCTACAGCTCCCTCTGTATGCCGGAGGACATCACAGCACGCGGTCTGGAGTCAATCCCCAACTTCTTCTACAGGGAAGATGGACTCAAGATGTGGGACATTGTTCACAGGTAGTTTGTGTACAGGTCTATAGAGTTTTGTGGTAATAAAAAAAAGCCCAGATCTGTCAAAGAAATATCGTAAACTTCATTATAATTTGATTTGTGCGTTATAAAAGGTGGCTAGTTCATGCAACTACATTTTTGCATTGCTGGGTTTACTAAACTCTAGTTAACTCTAGTCTACTCCTTCCCCCAAAGTAAATCAGCTGCCAGATTATAATGAGGTTTACTGTGTTTTTTTGCACAATGTTGCCCATAATATCAGTGCTGGGTCGTTCCATGAAATGAGTGCCTTTTGTGTCCCTTTGATATTTTAAAAGCCTGTTATACTAAAGCTATATTAAATAGACCTCGTGGAAAATTCAATACATTTTTTAATATGAATAAAGTCTTGCTAAAGTGCAGAAATTCAGCATTTTGACATGTCCCTCTGTGCATTCTCTGTGACTTCTAGGAAGATGTTAACCCACTTAACCTCAAAATGTCTCCAAGTTTTCACAATTTTAAAGCTTTAGTTATTTTGTTGCTTTGACAATGTAATTTCTGAAGATTATTATATATTTCACATGATTAGTGATTCATTTTAAGGTAAAAATAAAACCTGTTCCTCATTTTAAGGTCAATCGTGTTAGGTGAACTGAACTCTCTTTTTAAAATGGTGAAACTATTCCTTTTTTTTTTATATTTTTTTCATAAAGAAACATTGAACATCTAGTCAAATCGTAGTGTAAAAGCAGGTGTGCGGACCGAGCATAACACATCAACCCAGTTACCCATAGATAGGCTAGAAATGTTTTCACAATGAAGCTTACATTCAATTGCCCCTCCATGTTGCACACAACAAGCTTCCATTCCCCCTGTCACCTCGAGATTTATGGCTGATTTAAGATAAAATCGTCAACACTTACAGTCAACTCTGTTACTTTGTTAGTCACTTAATAGCCACTTACTATAGTATTTTTTTATTTAATAACCTCTTGATGATTAAAAAAAATGACGTTTAACGTGCTCTTTATGACAGAATGTAAAAATGTGGTTAAATACATTTTTAAAAATCACCAAGTTACACTACTCATAAGGCACCTAACTGGTGGAACGGCCCTGCTGTGTTTTGTCATAGTGTTTGGCTAATACCTGATGTTGTCCTGTGGTTTTGTATAGATTTGTTCAGAGAGTGATTGGTCACTACTACACCTGTGACGCAGACGTCCAGAAGGACTGTGAACTGCAGAACTGGATCAAGGATATCTTCTTCCATGGGTTCCTGGCCGAAACCAGCACAGGTTACACTTTTCTCATTTAAAAAGACACACTACCACTTTCTCAACTCTTAATCATAATACCACATCAGTGCAATACAAAAGTACAGATCTGATTTGTTGATTTAATATTTCTGATAATAAACGTAATATCCGGAAAATCCCAAGTGATTCCATACAGTATCTAGGTTTGCAACCAATTGGCATCAGATTTTCATGTGAATATTCTAAAATCCCCACTTATTTTTTTCTTCTCACATTTTCCCACCAGTGATGTTTCCACCAAATGGACTTGTTGCGGATTTTAAAAAGAATCAGTGCATGATGACAAAATTAACTTTTTCGCTTAAGTTTTCATAAAAAATAAAAATCTAAAGTTCAATGTGTTTCCATCACATTTTTAACTATCGATAGTTTTCACAAAAACTGTTGGTTTAAATACCAAATGTGCCTACTCTGGTCTTGACACGTAAGCTCTAGCCAACAGCTGGCAGATACAGTGCGGGTAGTCGCAGTTGTAAATGAGAACTTGTTCTCAACTGGCTTACCTGGTTAAATAAAGGTGAAATTAAAACAATTTAAAAAATAATGAGAATATTATGGATAAGAGCGAGAATATTTGTATTTGTCAAACGGCAGTCAAGCGTCTATCATCATGTCACCAGAATAAACCCCTCAATATTTATCCTGTTTCCGTTACAGCTGTCTTTATTATTGTTTTATACGGTATGACTTACATAAAAACTGTGGATGGAAACATGGTTACAGAAACTAATGTAGTTTGATGGTTCTTTCAATGGTGGATGGATGACTCTCTTTGTGGATACAAACGGGATGGAGACTGATTACTCTTTTGTAGATGTAATCTTCAACTGAACACTGTTACAAGCATGCATGAACTGCCATTCTTCCTGTTCTCTTCCAACAATTAGCAAACATCTGACCAATCAGAATAGCACAAAGTAGTTGTGAGGTAGATAAACATTACCATTCCAATTCCAAACAACTGATTCACCACATTTTAGAACTAACAACAGTGGCTTTGAAAATAATACAATAATCTTACATTTCTTCCCGCCTCCCCCTAGAGAAACGTCCCCGTTTCTACACTCAATAAGAAAAAAATACTGCTGGAGGTCCAAAGATCTGTAGTCTTCTCACTTCAGTACATAGACTACCCTGTCACTTAAGAGACTAACTCGTTGGCGACCTGGGCGCTCAGAGGAACTTTGCTCCAGTACTGCTGGTTGGGGTGTAGACATCTGGTCTACTGAGGGGTCAGGTCGGTCAATGTCTAATGGCCTGGGCCGGGCAGAGGGGTCCTGACAAGGGGCACAGAGGGATCCAGGGACAGCTCAGGTAAGTAGCGCTCCCATGTCTCACAGGGTCTTGAGGACCTGAAGGGTAAGGCACCTGGGCTGTCAGGGTCAGAGGTCAAGGAGGTGCAGGTAAGTGTTCCACAGGCTCATTCGTTCCATGTCGGGGTACAGTTGAGGTGTACGGTCTTAAACGGTTTTAGTGGATCACTTGGGTCTTGTTAGATTGGTCCAGCAGGTACCTGATCCTGTAGGTTACACCAGGGTCCTCTTCTGTAGATCCAAGGCACTCCATTACCGCAAAGGGTCCTTTCCAGTGTTGTGAAAGCTTCTGATGTGATGTTGTAGGGTCTTTAAGGCACACAATGTCTCCTGGGTTGTAGGGAATGTGCATGACATTCTTGTCATAGTTGCGTTTTTGTTGAAAGTGAGCATGTTCTTTGTTCTGTGTGGCAGATCCAAGGGCAGACTGGACCTTGTCGATGAGTTGAGCTGCATAATCTGCTGGCGATCCCGCTGTAGAGACGGACCGCTGCGGTCCAGCGGGGAACAGTAGTTTGGATGGCATCTTCGCTTCTTAACCATGTGTCAGACAGAAGACGCTGAAACCCATTGTAGAGTGAGTGCTGGTGTTGTAGGCCAGGGCAAGTTGGTTTAAGCACTTGTCACCAGGCTGTTGAGGCAGTGTCTTGGCCAGCTGATCGATGAGTGTCCGATTTGAAATTGTTCCACCATCCCATCACATTGTGGATGATAGGGGCTGGTTCTGGTCTTCTTAACTCCCAGCAACTGGCAAAGGTCTCGGACGATGTCGGACTCAAACTGATGTCCTTGGTCAGTGTTCAAGGTCTCTGGTATGCCATGTTTGCTGACAAAGTTCTTGAAGAGACACTTGTCCACAATTGTAGAGTGCTGGTCTTTCATGGCGTAGAGGTTGATGTACTTTGAAAAGTAATCCTGCACCACAAGCACATAAAGTGCCTTCAGAAAGAAAGTATTCGTACCCCTTGGCTTATTCCACGTTGTTGCGTTACAGCTGGAATTCAAAATGGATTAAATATAATTATTTTCTCACCCATCTACACACAATACCAATAATGACAAAGTGAAAACATGTTTTCAATTTTTTTTGCAATTTTATTGAAAATGAAATACAGAATACATTAAAGTCAAAACTGTAACTCAGCCACTTAGGAACATTCAGAGACTGTATATTCTTCAAACAACTTATTTTATTATAAGAATTGCAATTCTGGAGCGGTCAACAATCACACAACAGGTGCATAGTTAAGAGCCCAATGAAAAAGAGTTGGGTCTCAGCTTTTATTAGAAGAGTACAACCTCCCTTTGGGTTGTGACAACCAGACAGAACTATAGCCATGAGGAAGCACTGGTTGGTGACCCTAATGTACAGTCAAAGGACTATGGAACTGAGAAACTGTGGTTGGCCTGTGGTGAGGTCTTGTCTCGACACTGTTTCTAAAAAGGAACCGAAACCATTTGTCTTGCTCGTCTCTCACAGCTTAGTTCAGTCTACTGCTGAATAACAGGATATGGAATAACAGCATTTGGCTGTAAGTCCAGAACCATGAGTCCGTCACGTAGACAAATGGGAAGTGTTCTAGCAGAGGGAACAAGTCTCATTAGTACATTGTGACTTTAAGTTAAATGAATAGATACACTAGATAAACATTATAAAAGCAATTTTTGCCACCATATTGCTTAATGGGGAGAACCGGTTTAAAGTTTCTGTCGGCTGAATGAGCGACACCAGTTGAGCATGCCGACAGCATTTCTTTCCAGAAGCCTTGAGAAGATTGTCTGGCTGCGTGATATTATGTTTTTATGGTGTAATGATGTCATGTCATAGTATCGTGGGGAACATGTTAGAGTTACTAGATAAGTGGTTAGGAGACAGAAAGTCTACATTCCATTATGTCAAAGGAGATTACTGATGTTTAGGGTAATAACAACAGAGAAAGGGAGTGCTATGATGGCTGCCAGATGTATGTGAAAGGGAGTATAACCAAGAGTATAAAGGAGGTTAGATTTGTATGTGTGGGCAGTTCAACTGACGAAGGGCAAAGCCATGTCCGTTTGTTAGATGAACCCACGAGCTCGTGATCCAATAACTACTTGGTATAAAATCTCCACAGAATGTCTAAGTAAATTCTTGCATCTTGAACTTCTCAATACCAGAAACTCATCATAACACTGCGGGTACTGTGCGGGGGGATTTATATTACTATCTGTACTTACTGGTGGCACAGATGCTATTTCATTATTTCCTACACTTAAATTGCCCTTGCCTAACGATTGCATCTGAAGCTGGGCTTGCAACAGGACTATCCTCACCATAAGGCGATAGTGCTCCTGTATATTATGAGTACAGCGACTGCAATTAGATGGCATAGTGTTAATGTTACTACTTACCTTTTTCGGCTGGTGGAGGTCCTGTAGAACCATGTCCAGATAAAGCGTCCGGGGTGAAAAAGTTGAGCAGGGGGGGGGGACTGTAGCAACAGTAGCAACAAGCAGCACAAAGACAAGTCATCTATATTCACAGGGAGTGCAGCGATATCCAGTAGGGCATGGTGTTGCTGCAGGAAATCCCAGCCCAGTATCACTGGATGGTGGGCCCCTCTGACAACTTGAAACTCATGCTTGAGACATTCTTTCCCTAGGGGAAATGCCTATTGACAAAGTCCAGGGAACGTCCAAACATTGTCCATTGACAGAGCGAGCGAACGCAAAGGATGTCTTCTTGGGGCACTTTTTCAGCGCTGGATGTGAAGTTCTGAAATCCTCAGATGGCAAGAATGTTAGCTGAAACGCGCTCTGCGGAAGCCATCTTGTCACTTTCGATTTTGAATTGTGGGGTGTCAACAGGGAGCTCTAGTGCACTGGCTGAAGTTTGCTCCTTAACGACAACTAGTGATCGTTTCCCTGCTGTGTGGAACCAGACACGTTAGGCTGCCTATGTCTGTCAGGGGACTGGAAGTATACACTGCGCCTGTAGTGAGGGCTTACCTATCCTTCTCTCCTTGGAGGTGGACTCAGGCTGTTGTGTCATCTGTCCCTTGCATCAGACTGGTGCCTGTAGTCTGGGTAGTGAACTCTTGGTGGGTAGTCTAGAGAGTAGTAGCGACAGCTTCCACCATCAGAGTCCCAATCACGCTGGCCTTGGCAGTACTCTGGAGAGGCAGGAAGGTACTGACGGTGACACTCTAGGCCACGGCCACGTCGTAGGCTCATGATGGATGTTGAGTTTGATGGTCTGGTGAGAAGCCAAGTGCTCTACTGGCAGCATCATTGGATGGGGTGCAGGTCCTGTCGGCCCAGAAGGCTAAACGCTGTGTGAGGTTCTGGTTTTCCTCCTGTAGCTGGCGTACCTCATTCTTCAGGCCATTCACAGTGAGAGTCAGCTGTTTCACAGCATGAATGAGCTTCTCATCCGTGTCATTAGAAGGAACCATTGCAACCTAGTCTGGGGTCTGTGCCACTGGCGGGTATGTAGCATGTAGTTGGAGAGCTGCACATGCTCTTTCAAAGCAACTTGCGACTAGCAGTGCATCACCGATGTTCCGCTCCATTTTCATGAATCTTCGCCTGCAAGGCAGGGTCCAATCCAGCCGCGAATTGGTGAAACTTCTCCCCCTCCTGTGCCTTATGGTCATAGTCTGGGAAGGCCTCTAGAACCAACGAGTGATGTCATCACTGTACACATTCAAGCTCTCACCAGGCTTCCCAGGGCGAGCATTCGCATTTGTCTGAAAGAATGGAAGACAGTGCTTGGGGCCAAAGACTTCCTTGAGTTTGGTCTTGACAACAGAGTAGGTCTTCTGAACCATTGGCGAAAGGCTATCCCAGTAGAAGAATGCTGAATCAGCTAGGTGTGTGGGCAATACTGAGGCTAACACATGTCCAACTCCATATCTGGCAGATTGTACATAGCCTGCACAGCCACTTCAAAGCGACGAGACCAGCAGGCAAACGACATTACATTTTGAATGCTTAGCAGGACAGGAAAATTGTGAAATTCACGCACGTATCAAGAGAACATGTGGTCATCCCTACTGCCTATGGTCTGGCGGACCAACTAAACACAAATGCATCTTTTGTAAATAATGTCTGAGTGTTGGAGTGTGCCCCTAGCCATCTGTACATTTTTAAAAACAAGAAAATGGTGCCATCTGCTTTACTTAGTATATTTTAGCAATTCCATTTACTTTTGATACTTAAGTATATTTAAAACCAAATACTTTTAGACTTTTTTACTGGGTGACTTTCACTTTTACTTGAGTAACTTTCTATTAAGGCATCTATACTTTTACTTAAGTATGACAATTGGGTACTTTTTCCACCACTGATTGTCCAAATGTCCAGCTTGATTAGAATTGTCCAAAAGTCCAGCTTATTTAGCATTAGCCAGAGGTTCAGGGCCATTGTTGTTCAGAGATTCTGTTTCAGACACGTTGTTCCAAGAAAGTAGCAACAGGTTGGCAAAAAGGCTTAAACATTTTTGCAAAAGTGACAAAAACTGCAGTAATCCTCTAAATATCTCAGAAAAAAGATAGTAGCTAGCTCTTACCAGCTGTCCAGATTAGTCCTTTATCCTAGTGCTAGCTGGTGACGGTATCCACAATGTCCATGGAAAAATAACCAGCAAAAACACAAAACTGTCAAGACAATAGCACCGCTGCTGACACTAATGTAGTTTCAGGGTTCTTCCAATGGTGGATGGATGAGTCTGTGGATACAAACTGGATGGAGACGATTACTCTTTTGTAGATTTAATCATCAACTGAACATGGTTACAGCCACACATCAACTGCTGCACTTCCTGTTTACTTCCAACAATTAACAAACATCTGACCAATCAGAATAGAGCAAAGTAGTTGCTAGGTAGATAATCAATTAACATTCCACAAAAAATGGCTTATTCGGCCGTATGCTTTCAATAAAACAAAGCATTTGTCCACAATTCACAGATTTCTGATTGACTCATTCACTGACAACGAAGCAAAGTGAGCAGTGTACAATGATACATAATGCATCATGTGACCTGTTTTTGCAGCTGTCTGTGTTCGGCACTACAGGGAGAGAGAGGGGGAGATTGCAAACTCCTACAAACTAGTTTCAATGTATCGAATCACTTGGGAATTTCTGGATTTTAGGTCAACTTCCCTTTCATGGTTAACATTCCCAAACTATATCCCGGATAATTTGCAAAATGTCAATACAGTGTCTGAATGAAATGGTTTATTGTACCTTCTCCATGCAGGAATCCCTCAGTCTTTCAGTTCAGTGACAGAGCTGGTCAAGTTTAACACCATGGTGATTTTCACAGTGTCTGTCCAACATGCTGCAGTCAACAATGGGCAGGTAATGAAACCTATTGTGTGATTTTAGTTTGATGTGTTTCTGATCTATTATATTGGAAAAGCAAAGTGGTTTGATCTATTTTGCCATTGTCATTCCAGTTTGATTTTGGCGGCTGGATGCCCAACTTCCCCATCTCCCTGCAACAGCCTCCTCCCACCACTAAGGGGCAGTGTACTGAGAGCACCATGCTGAAGACCTTCCCTGACATCAACACCACCGTCAATGGCATGGCAGTGGTGTACCTTCTGAGCAAGCAGTCCACTGACTATGTGAGTATATGAGAGAAACTGTATTAAAAACAGTATATTCTATGATGTTAAAACATTTAATGACAATCCCAATCAAATCGTTTCCTTAGTATTCATAATTAAAATATCATCAGTGGTTCATGAAACAACAGTTTCTATGTTATTTCAAATTTCATCAACTCTCTCTTGCCTCCTTAGGTCGCTCTTGGAAATGGCTATCAGGATCACTTCAGCGAAAAAGACTCCTCTGGAACTGATTCATGAAACTCAAGATATGCTGAAGAGATACAACTTTGAAATCCAAGGCAGGAATGTCTCTTTGCCCCTGTCATACACCTACCTGAATCCCAACAATGTGGAGAACAGTGTGGCCCTGTAAATTGAGTCAGGGGTTCGTATTTATTAGGCACCAAATGGAAGAAAACACACAGATACAGGGAGAGACTACCTGGACTTGTCCAATAAGAACCAGTTGTTTTCATTTTCTGTTGAAGCATGTTTTACAACCTTTTGCTACGGTGTGCCCTAATAAATGCAACCTAGGTAGTTTACTTTGTGGTGAACTAGAAGTGAAACAGTTTAGAAATAATATTTTACTTAACCCTTCTGTTATGTTAGAAAATACTATATACGATTGATGTTCTGGGTCATTTTTTCGTTGTTGTTATTATTATTATTATTATTATTTATAAAAAAAAAAAAATGTGTTAACCTTTTTTATTTAGGCTGTGGCTAAGGATCTGACTTTTCCCGGACCATTTCTTCTAAAAACAATGTAGTTCTCCTTCCCTTCACATTTCTCACTGTCAATCGAGAATGATAATTCTTCAAGTTTTACCGGTGAAACATCCATGCAGTATCTGCATACCAACCATTTAATCTCAATCATTTCGATCTTCTTGAGTTATACGGTGTTGTTTCGAACTAGCCTACATTGAGTGAATGTTAGAGCAGATGGTGTTAACAAACTGTAGCATAGCCTACCTGTGTATTTTGCCTAGTGGCCCTGTTAAGTTTTGGCCACATGAGAGAAAAATGCGGTGGTGTTTTTGTCTTACGGTAATGTAATATTATGCTATTATAGTCGGTTCATTATGTGATCTTGCAGTCATTGATTCAGCTTTGATCCATCTTTATTAAACAGCACTATTCACCAGAGTTGCCTGTTCTCTAAGAGTAGAGCAAGGAGAGAATAAACACATGAGCAGAACGTGATCTGCACATGAGCAGAAGTTTGGGGATCTTTAGTCCGGAGAAAAAATGGTCAGGGAAAAGTCAGATCCTCAGCAACTCCGTTTTATTTAACCTTTACTCCACTTCAGATCAGTGTTGCTCAGCCTCTGTGCAGGAAGCAGCTTGTTTCTAGGACACACCATTCAAGAGTTATAAAGGTCAAGGTCAAAGTGAGGGTCAAATTTACCCAGAACATCGTACATGTCAAATTTTTTTGTACTGGGTTGTATTTTTACAAGTTCATTACCCCTACCTAGACAAGTAGATGAAGGGTCAAAGTGCAAAAAATATATTTGTGATTTCAAACTAAATATTCAGGTCAACTTAAGTTTTAACTTCTGACTTCTGTATCATCATCAGATACTTTGGTTTGGTGTGTCTAGTATGGCACAATCAGTAGAGTGAACCTTGAAATAGCCATCACCTCCTAAATACCACCCCAAAGAACTCCAATCCCCATAAGGCATTGCTAACTAGGGTCATGGCTCTCCAATTAGGATCAGAGACGGAAGAGGATGCGAGACACACCACTTGCTGTTTTTTTTCTGGTTCAATTAACTAAGTAGACCAGACTCAGCTGTTATTGCATTGGTGTCTATGGGAGACACACCCAGTTAAGTAGACCGGAACTGACTATATAAAAAAAGGAAACAGCCTGAGTGAACTATCTTCATTTACAGTGCATTCAGGAAAGTATTCAGACACCTTTACTTTTTCCACATTTTATTACGTTACAGCCTTATTCTACAATTAATTTAATTGTTCCCCCCCCCCTCCTCAATCTACACCTAATACCCCATAATGACAAAGCAAAAACTGGTTTTAGACATTTTTGCAAATGTATTAAAAATTAAAAACTGAAATATCACATAAGTATTCAGACCCTTTACTCAGTACTTTGTTGTAGCACCTTTGGCAGCGATTACAGCCTCGAGTCTTCTTTGGTATGACGCTACAAGCTTGGCACACCTGTATTTGGGAGTTTCTCCCATTTTTCTCTGCAGATCCTTTCAAGCTCTGTCAGGTTGGATGGGGAGCGTCATGGCACAGCTATTTTCAGGTCTCTCAAGAGATGTTCGATCGGGTTCATGCCCGGGCTCTGGCCGGGCCACTCAAAGACATTTAGAGACTTGTTCCAAAGCCACTCCTGCGTTGTCTTGGCTGTGTGCTTAGGGTCATTGTCCTGTTGGAAGGTGAACTTTCGCCCCGTCTGAGGTCCTGAGCGCTCTGGAGCAGGTTTTCATCAAGGATCTCTCTTTACTTTGCTCCATTCATCTTTCCCTCGATCCTGACTAGTCTCCCAGTCCCTGCCACTGAAAAACTTCCCCACAGCATGATGCTGCCACCACAATGCTTCACCGTAGGAATGGTGCCAGGTTTCCTCCAGACCTGACACTTGGCATTCAGGCCAAAGAGTTCAATCTTTGTTTCATCAGATCAGAGAATCTTGTTTCTCATGGTCTGAGTCCTTTAGGTGCCTTTTGGCAAACTCCAAGCTGGCTGTCTTGTGCCTCCGTCCAGGCTGCTCTACCGTAAAGGCCTGATTGGTGTAGTGCTGCAGTGATGGTTGTCCTTCTGGAAGGTTCTCCCTTCTCCACAGAGGAACTCTGGAGTTCTGTCAGAGTGACCATCAGATTCTTGGTCACCCTCTGACCAAGGCCCTTCTCCCCTGATTGCTCAGTTTGGCCGGGCGGCCAGCTCTAGGAAGAGTATTGGTGGTTCCAAACTTTTTCCATTTAAGAATGACGGAGGCCACTGTGTTCTTGGGATAGGGGGTGCACCCTATGCTGTTTCCTGAAGTCCACGATCATCTCCTTTGTTTTGTTGACGTTGAGTGAGAGGTTATTTTCCTGGCACCAGACTCCCAGAGCCCTCACATCCTCCCTGTAGGCGGTCTCGTCATTGTTGATAATCAAGCCTACTACTGTTGTGTCATCTGCAAACTTGATGATTGAGTTGGAGGCATGCTTGGCCACGCAGTCATGGGTGAACAGGGAGTACAGGAGGGGGCATTGATGATGCATTGAGTAGAATGCTCCAGTCGGGCAACAACCCAAAACGAGCATTCAAAACAATATTGTGACGAAACATGCAACCCATGAATAGATCTCTATATATGAGTGACTGTGTCCAACACACCTACTGACCCCCCAAAATAATTTTTTTCTCAATTACATGTATTGCCAAAATAATGGTTTATGGAAATACAGGCAGGCACCACATCACTACAAGACAAAACAGCTCGCTCAATCAAGCGTGATAGTATTGTAAGTTTAAAAGCAAAGCTTGCTTTCATGTAATAAGAAAAAGCTTGAAAAGGTAATGGAATGGGATTAGTGTGGTGTGTGAAGAATCCAGTACTTTAACTTGTATGAGGTACAAATTACATTATTGTGGAAGCACCTCCTCAAAGAGTATGAATTAGGCTGTTTGAGAAGGTTTGAATCCTTAGCAACCTGCATACACATTGTTTGAAGTACAATAGACCAACACAGCACAAGAAGCTGCTGAGGGGAGGACAGCTCATAATAATAGCCGGAACGGAGTCAATGGAACGGCATCAAACACCTGTAAACCATGTGTTTGATACCATTCCACTAATTCCACTCCAGCCATTACCACAAGCCCGTCCTCCCCAATTAAGGTACCACCAACCTCCTGTGCAACATAGCTACTGTAGTAGGTCAAAGCTATGTGCTGGAAAACCTTAGTAGAACATGGGTGGAGTCGGCATTGTGGTGCTCATGTGAATTTCCTTATTTACATAGCATCAGACTTGTTTTTTAAAGGCAAAGACAACATGACAAAGACACGCTTAGTCAAACATGTATCAGTCAATGTCCTTTTACTTTACATAATTGGCTGAGTATATTATGAGAATTTGGTGAACTGATCCATGCATACAGTACAGTTTGAATTTCCAACAGATCAAAACCTTCATTATGGCAGATGACACAATAATGCAACTGTGTACAGCGAAACGTTAAAAAACTACTGAGGAAGCGATCTAGTAATTCAACATAAAAACATCAACAGAAAATATGGTAATTGATGTACTGTAAACAGCCTTGTATTCCCCACAAGGTTTAAATGTTTATCCATATATTGATCTTGAATTATAGAAACAACCAAAAATCATACATTTTCCAACTCCAATTAATACTTAAGTCTGAATTTACATAAACGTATAAACCACACAGCTTAATATGAGCATAAAAGTGTTCTAGAATATGTACACACGATTACATTTACAATAATACACTTGGTGAGAGCCAAAAATCGTTGATACCGTCATCGTCAGTACAACCAACTTGCACTTAATAGAACAAAGCACATAGAAAGAAATCACGGTCAATCTTAAAATTCAGAATTCACACGCCACTACTTGCGAGACCCATTTGAGAAAGTCTTTCAAATACTGCATTAAAATATACAAAAAATCTTGCCGTGGGAGAAAATAATTATAATAATGGATTATCATGTGAACTTGCATACAGTTGTAGCTATAGTAACATAAGAGTGCTTTAGCACTGGTTCTACAGAATTAGATTTGTCTAAATAAACTGGGGTTTGTATTTTTCCTTCTCCCCGTTATCATCCCAGGTTGGTGTCTTCTCTTGTTGTCTCTGGGTCGCGTTCATTAGGGCACAGAACGGGAAACCTTTTAAAAACGCTCTGCAACGGAAAACTAAAATAATTGTTTCTTATTGGACAAGCCCTCGTCCCTCCCTATTTCAGTCAGTTTTTCCCCTGTTTGGTACCTAATGAACACGACACAGGTTAAAAACAGTCATACAATCTAATTGAACATCCCCGGGAGGACTCTTTAATGGATAGCAAACAATCAGATATGGCTTATGATTAAAATCTGAAAGCAAGGTGATGAAACTCCTCAAACAAGAGATGATGGCAAGACAGAATACTCTCCTTCGTCCAGGAAAAAGACATCGATGGAGGCCTTTGGACGGTGTGGTTGGCTGGGTGGCTGTCCTCACAGGGACGTTTTCAGGGTTACCGGGGCATGCACAGGTTAATAGTGAGGAACCAGGTGATGGAGAGTTGGAGAGAGAGGGTAGGGGTGGTGGGGGATCTCATGGGGGACCCTCTTTCTCCCATGTGGTTTGGTGCAGTCTGCTTATTGGTGGACAGGTTTGGTGCAGTCTTGTTATTGGTGGACGGGCTTGGTTCAGTCTTCTTATTGGTGGACAGGTTTGGTTCAGTCTTCTTATTGGTGGACAGGTTTGGTTCAGTCTTCTTATTGGTGAACAGGTTTGGTACAGTCTTGTTATTGGTGGACAGGTTTGGTGCAGTCCTCTTGTTGGTGGACAGGCAGACAGAAATGCCCCTTCTCCCCAGAGGTGCTCTTGGACCCTCTATGGGGGTCCAATCAGAGTCTGCTCCTCCCTGGGCTCTATCTCCTCTCCTTTCCTTCCTTCTTTCTCTGTCTCTCTCTCTGCTGTGTGTATTAATGGCTCTTCAGATTGTGCTCATCGGTGCAGGAGCCTTTTCTCAAGGTGATGTCATCCACAGCCATCTCTCCGCTCCCGGCCGCGCCCGCCTTCCCCCTTCAGGATCACCTGGGAACAACAACGCAGTACAAGAAATACGTTATTTAGCTTATATAGCACTTTTCATTACAAAATGTAATCTCAAAGCACTTGGAGAAGCAAAAACAAAACAAAAACTGGTACAACTAATTATCAAAATGGAATGTGACTAGTCAGCTTCAGACCAAGGTAGTATGGAAAAGCAGTCTGCTATGGCTTGAGGGGAGGGGGGCATCGATGGTTAGCCAGGGAGAAAGGCAGTCTGCTATGGCTTGAGAGGAGGGGGGCATCGATGGTTAGCCAGGGAGAAAGGCAGTCTGCTATGGCTTGAGAGGAGGGGGCATCGATGGTTAGCCAGGGAGAAAGGCAGTCTGCTATGGCTTGAGGGGAGGGGGGCATCGATGGTTAGCCAGGGAGAAAGGCAGTTTCTGGTATGGCTTGAGGGGAGGGGGGCATCGATGGTTAGCCAGGGAGAAAGGCAGTTCTGGTATGGCTTGAGAGGAGGGGGGCATCGATGGTTAGCCAGGAGAAAGGCAGTCTGCTATGGCTTGAGAGGAGGGGGGCATCGATGGTTAGCCAGGGAGAAAGGCAGTTTCTGGTATGGCTTGAGAGGGAGGCAGTTTCTTGTTTGGCTTGAGGGGAGGGGGGCATCGATGGTTAGCCAGGGAGAAAGGCAGTTTCTGGTATGGCTTGAGAGGAGGTGGGCATCAATGGTTAGTCAGGGAGAAAGGCCGTTTCTGGTATGGCTTGAGAGGAGGCGGGCATCGATGGTTAGCCAGGGAGAAAGCCAGGAGCTCTTCACCAGGGTACTTTCCGACAGGGTACTCTCCGACAATCATAGTTCCTCCATAGCGTAGTAGTAGAACATCAATTGAGGACAACCATGATTCAAACATACACTCCAATAACCAATGTACCAGTTGTTGCTACAGGTCAGTCACAGATGGAAAAGACAAGTCAAGTGTGATGTTGGTGTCAGACATACTACTGTATACTGCTTTATACTTTATACATTGAGTATAAAAAACATTTAGGAAACAGCTGAGAAAAGATCCTTATTGATGTTATTGTTAAATCCACTTCAATAGCGTAGAAGAAGGGGAGGAAGGATTGAGTAGTGGTTTAAGGCACTGCATCGCAGTGCTAGTTTGTGCTACTTCAGGAGATCCTGGTTCGAACCCAGGCTCTGCTGTAGCCGGCCGCAAACGGGAGACCAATCGAGCGGCGCACAATTGGCCCAGCGCTGTCCAGGGTAGGGGGAGGGAATGGTGGCAGAGTAGTAGTTGGTAGAGCATGGTGTTGGGTAACGCCAGTTGTGGGTTGATCTCTCCCACGGGTGCCAGTATGAAAATAAAAAAGAATAATTACTAACTGTAAGTCGCTTCTGGATAAGAGCGCTGTAAGAGTAAATGTAAAAGGGGTGTAAATTTTAAAGCCTTGAGACAATTGGAGACATGAATTGTGTATGTATGACATTGAGGGTGAATGGGCAAGACGAAAGATTTGAGTGCCTTTGTACGGGTATGGTAGTAGGTGCCAGGCGCAGGTTTGAGTGTGTCAAGAACTGCAATGCTGCTGGGTTTTTTAATCTCAACAGTTTCCCCGTGTGTATCAAGAATGGTCCACCACCCAAAGGACATCCAGCCAACTTGGCACAACTGTGGGAAGCATTGGAGTCAACATGGGCCAGCATCCCTGTGGAACGCTTTCAACGAATTGAGGCTGTTCTGTGGGAAAAAGGGGGTGCAACTCAATATTTAGAAGGTGTTCTCTATATATGCTACTGTATACTGCTTTACACTCTCTATATACCTCTTTATCCTGCTTTAAACTCTCTTACTACTACTGTATACTGCTTTACACTCTCTCTAATCTACTGTATACTGCTTTACACTCTCTATATACTACTGTATACTGCTTTATACTCTCTATACAATACTGTATACTGCTTTACACTCTCTATATACTACGTATACTGCTTTATATTCTCTTATATAATGTATATGTTTAATTATATACTATGTATACTGGTTTAATCCTAATACAATACCGTTATACATATACTACTGTATACTGTTTTAACATTTTATACTAGTATACTGCTTTAACTTTATATATATATGTATACTGCTTTATACTCTCTATATACTACTGTATACTGCTTTATACTCTCTATATCCTACTGTATACTGCTTTACACTCTCTATATACTACTGTATACTGCTTTACACGCTTTATATACTACTGTATACTGCTTTACACTCTCTATATACCTCTTTATCCTGCTTTAAACTATATTACTACTACTGTATACTGCTTTACACTCTCTCTAATCTACTGTATACTGCTTTATACTCTCTATATACCACTGTATACTGCTTTACACTCTCTATATACTACTGTATACTGCTTTATACTCTCTATATCCTACTGTATACTGCTTTACACTCTCTATATACTACTGTATACTGCTTTACATGCTTTATATACTACTGTATACTGCTTTACACTCTCTATATACTGCTTTACACGCTTTATATACTACTGTATACTGCTTTATACTCTCTATATCCTACTGTATACTGCTTTACACTCTATATACTACTGTATACTGCTTTACACTCTCTATATACTACTGTATACTGCTTTACACTCTCTATATACTACTGTATACTGCTTTATACGCTTTATATACTACTGTATACTGCTTTATACTCTCTATAAACGTATACTGCTTTATACTCTCTATTAAAATTTATACTTTACCCCCTTTTCGTGATATCCAATTGGTAGTTACGATCTAGTCTCATTGTTGCAACTCCCCTACCGACTCAGGAGAGTCGAAGGTCGATAGCCATGCGTCCTCTAAAACATGACCCTGCCAAGCCGCACTGCTTTTTGACACACCGCTCGCTTAACCTGGAAGCCAGCTGCACCAATGTGTTGGAGGAAACAACGTCCAACTGATGACCAAAGGCAGCTTGCAGGCGCCCGGCCCGCCACAAGGAGACAAGGAAATCCCGGCCAGCCAAACCCTCCCCTAACCTGGACGATGCTGGGCCAATTGTGCACCGCCCCATGGGTCTCCCGGGCACGGCCGGCTGTGACACAGCCTGGGATCGAACCCGAGGCTGTAGTGGCGCCTCAGCACTGCCTTAGACCGCTGCGCCACTCAGGAGGCCCATACCCTCTCTACTCTCTACTATACTACTCTCTACTCTCTCTCTCTCTCTCTCTCTCTCTCTCTCTCTCTCTCTCTCATATATATACTACTGTATACTCACACTCTCCAGTCCCATGCCCCACAGTGTGATCTGGGTATGTCTCCAGCCGCTGCCTCCCGTCCTTCCCCACACGGCCGGGCTGTACTGCTTCCCTTTCTTCACAAACACCTGGAGCATACCCACGTGGTGCCCTGCCAGCTTGTGGCGGAACGACAGGCACAGGTTACCGTCGTTCCAGGGAGGGGTCAACGGGAGGACCAGGGCGCCCCGCCCACTCCCTCTTGTTGCCCACCTCTGGGATGGTGAGGTATTTTCCACCTGTGGAGAGGAAGAGGAAAATAGGAAGTGACATCACAATCAGGGTAGTGTTCAATAGGAGAAAACGGGGGAAAACGTTTAGAACTAAGGAGATGCTACATGAAATTGTCCAATAAGATCACTGGTTTTGGTTTTCAGTTGCATGTGTCACAATCAGATGGCTTCATCCTTTTCTTATTGGCAGCTCCGTTTACAGAATATTGTCCTCATTGAAATTAATTTGGCAAACCCCCCCAAAATGTCCTCCTGGGACTCTAAAGTTATACTACTAAATAAAGTCAGACTAGGCTGAATTAAATTTACTCTTGACATATGATTGAGTGAAACCATTGCAAAAAACCAACTGTCCTCCTGTAATCAAGTGTTTTGTTTTGAAGTGGGATGTCAATGACTACATTTTGAATACGGTTGAATAATGCAGTCGCTTCAAAAGGCATTTGTTTCTTTAATGAATAATAACCACAGCTAGTTCTACCAAGTATCAGACCTTCCAGTGTAAAACCAGCAACACACTTTTAGAGCCAATGTTTTAAAATGAATAGAAAATCTCTGTGCTTATCATTTAAATGTTAGTATCTGAATGCAAAAGTGAGGTTAAAGGGTTAGTTAACTTTTTTGAAGTTGACATGCATCTCATTTTCACCTTCCCTAAGGAAATGTTGTTTCCTCTGAACAGTTTAGAAAATGTTTACCTAGTTATTTAGCGATGTCCAGAATAATCTGGTTGCATTAATCTGGCTAGCAAAAAGTAAAGTCTAAATAAGTGAACTCTGGTTCTTACCAGATGGGTCCGGTGTGGTCTCCCAGTGCAGGTCGCCATCTTTGTCCCGGATCCAACCGCAAAGGCCGTTATCAAAGGAGCAGCTCAGGTAGCCAGCCGCTGAAGACGAATTTAAACAACATTGTTTCACATATTTCAAGTACCTTTTCCCCACAAAGGCTCTCCTTGCTTGAACGTAGCTCACACAAAGGCTCTCCTTGCTTGAACGTAGCTCACACAAAGGCTCTCCTTGCGTGAACGTAGCTCAAATCACTCCTGCTGTGTGCCTTTGATTCCAACGGATGCAAAATAGATTCCATTCTCTCTTATGTACATGAAAGAACTTACAGGAGATGTGAAAGACGTAGAAAGGTGGTGAACGAACAAGAACAGCAAATATTGATTTCTCTAGAGCGGTGGACTGAGAGCGCCGTGATGGATGAAATGGGAATGAACTGATCTGAAGTAAGCCTTCATTTCACTACATAATGTGTGTGGATTTGTGTGTGTGCTTGTGTGTGTATGCTTGTGTGCTTGTGTGAATGCATCGTGTATTCGCATCTGTGCGTGTGTGTGTGCGCGTGTTCCGTCTGTGTGTGTGTGTGCATGTTCATCGAAGTGTGTCAGCCACATCATCATTTAATTTAGCTTCTCCCCATAAACCATCAACAAATACGTTGTGGTCATGTCAGTGAGTAATCGAATACGAATGATCATCTTGATTTTGATTTATTTGTTTTGGACATAAGCCATATTAATTCATGCGTCGCAAGTACAAATTGGGTCTGAGATGAAACTAGCATTCATCAATTTGACCCTGAAAATAGGGTTGTGAAAAGCACCGCAGGATCATTCTCTGAGCCGATGAAAGCCCTGTTTCATGGCAAACCGCTGATCTGATGAAGTACGGAGAGCCAATATAAGCCCATAGTGGAATCATTAGGCAATTGAAATAGTGTTCTATTGACATCAATAAAACACATAAGCAAACCCCAGATGTGGTGTATAATGCTCTCAAGTACAAAGCATACACTGCTCTTCCTTATTCAAGTGTGTGTGTGTGTGTGCGCGTGTGTTTGTCTAACTGCCGCATCGGTACCAGTGGAGGCTGCTGAGGGGAGGACGGCTCATAATAATGACTGGAACGGAGCAAATGGAATGGCGTCAAACACTCCACCGATTCCGCTCCAGCCATTACCACGTGCCGTCCTCCCCGATTAAGGTGCCACCAACCTCCTGTGATCGTACATTAAACTAAACTCAACCAATCAATCAATCAATCATGAAGCAATGCATTCTGGGTAGGTATCATATAAATGAGCAGGATGAATTTCACCTGTCACTTTCCCGTGACAGCGCATCAAAAACACACCTGGTCACTATCATATCTTTCCCTTTGCAGCCTTTTTTCCAAAGCGTTGCAGAACACTGCAGAATGTAATCTGGGCTGGCGAATTGAACTTCGTCCATCATCGCTTGAGCTACGTCCTCTGTAGGAAGTGTTAGGAAGCGTGGAGATGGTTAGGGTTTGACAAATGTTTCTGTTTACCGAGTCATCCTTCGCCGCGCGTGTTGAGTCAACGTAAAGCCACCCCCAAGACGGTGTTGTGACCATTGTTACGTGGAACTAGGGGGAGCAAAGAGAAAAAGAGAAATCAAGAGGTATTAGCCAAATTCATAAAAGTTGTGCGTGTGTGTGTGTGTGTGTGTGTGTGTGTGTGTGTGTGTGTGTGTGTGTGTGTGTGTGTGTGTGTGTGTGTGTGTGTCGTCGGTGTAGTGGACGTGTTTAACTATTCTTGTGTGGACCAGAAGTCCCCACAAGAATAGTAAACAATTCCAAAATTTGACCAACTGGGGACATTTTTGTTAGTCCACAAGGTAATGCTATTTATAGGGGGTATAGGTTAAGGTTAGAATTAGTGTTAGAATTATGTGGTGGCAGGTAGGGGGTGGGTAAGAGACGGTTAGAAGGTTTAGGGAAAATAGGATTTTGAATGGGACTGAATTGTGTTTCCCCACAAGGTTAGCTGTACAAGACTGTGTGTATGTTGTGTGTGTGTGTGTGTGTGTGTGTGTGTGTGTGTGTGTGCTACATGGACAGAGAATAAAAAAGAGCTATTTTGTTGATAATGATAGATAGTAGGGAGAAGAGCAATATCCTCTGGGATATTTGGCTGTTATTCAGCACACCTACCAGGCAGTTGAATACGTTCTCAGACAGGTTTGACCAACTCTTTATAAGAGCATGAAAATCACTATCAAACCCAAAAAAAAATACGATATCATTTGGATAGAGACAAAACACAAATGGACTCCGTGTTTTTTTATGAATTAGAACAAAAATACATTCATACACTGCAGTACACTGTACTACAAACGGGTTCATATATTAGGTCCATTCTGTCTACTGTCCTCAACTCTGCTACTTCAGGCCATTTGATTGGCAGCCACAGAGCGAGGGTGTGGTGGAGGTGTGTCAAGAGTGGGGGGTATCTTCAGCTGTTTCTGTCTGATGCAATTGCCGTGTAAATGCTGGGACGCACGCACACACACACGACCCTGGGGCCCCTCTGTCGTGGCACAGTGACACAGCCACTACTGAAATAACCCTCAGTCTCTACTGACATAACTGTGGTCATACTGCCTTAAATACTGAAATGCCAAGCCGCCCCCCTGCTAAAAGGTCACAGGTCAAATGGAAACATGGGGAAACACAGTACTTCCTGTCTAACTCAATGTCGCTCAAAGGTCTATTGACCAGGTTTAACGTCAAACATGAATTTTTAGATTAAGGAGCCTATGAAAAGTTACATTTTGACAACTACAAAATCTGGTGATAACACGCATGTTATCATCAAAGAAAAATAGGATCGATAAAACGTAATTGCCGACATCTCAATTTGGGTACGATACACTGATACAGTTCCACAAGCGCGACACTTGACCCTGAACTCTAACCCCTGGTCTCCACCCCAGCTTGTGTCCTAGCAGTCTACTTAATTTACCCCAGTGTTAGCCGCTAGCTTGGGCCACACCTGACCTGACACTGATGTAGCACTTCAGCCTGTCTGTCTGTGGAATCAGGAAGCAGAGGGCTGTGCACAGATTCCCTGTTAAGACACCAGGCTCTCCAGCAATGCCAGGCATCCAGGCCATAGACGTATCCAGGCCAAGGAGGGGGGGAAAGAGGGGGGGAAAGGGAAGGACCTCCCTGGGAGCTACATTAGTTGAGTCTGCTACTGTACACTCTTAGAAAAATTGAGCTATCTAGAACCAAAAAGGGTTATTCTGCTGTCCCCATAGGAGAACCCTTCGAAGAACCCCTTTTGGTTCCAGGTAGAACACTTTTGGATTCCATGTAGAAACCCAGAGGGTTCTATCTGGAACCAAAAAGGGTTCTATCTGGAACCAAAAATGGTTCTATCTGGAACCAAAAATGGTTATCTTACAGGGTCATCTGCAGAACCCTTTTGGAACCATTTTTCTAAGAATGTAGTGCCCTATATGTAGGCATCTTCAGCTGGGTCAATGTTGAGAAACAGCCTAGCACAATGGAACCACCTTCAGCTGGGTCAATGTTGAGACACAGCCTAGCACAATGGAGCCACCTTCAGCTGGGTCAATGTTGAGAAACAGCCTAGCACAATGGAACCACCTTCAGCTGGGTCAATGTTGAGACACAGCCTAGCACAATGGAGCCACCTTCAGCTGGGTCAATGTTGAGAAACAGCCTACCACAATGGAACCACCTGCAGCTGGGTCAATGTTGAGAAACAGCCTAGCACAATGGAACAATCTTCAGCTGGGTCAATGTTGAGAAACAGCCTAGCACAATGGAGCCACCCAGCTGGGTAATGTTGAGAAACAGCCTAGCACAATGGAGCCACCTCCAGTGGGTCAATGTTGAGAAACAGCCTACCACAATGGAACCACCTGCAGCTGGGACAATGTTAAGAAAGCCTAGACAATGGAGCCACCTTCAGCTGGGTCAATGTTGAGAAACAGCCTAGCACAATGGAACCACCTGCAGCTGGGTCAATGCTGAGAAACAGCCTAGCACAATGGAACCACCTTCAGCTGGGTCAATGTTGAGAAACAGCCTAGCACAATGGAACCACCTTCAGCTGGGTCAATGTTGAGAAACAGCCTAGCACAATGGAACCACCTTCAGCTGGGTCAATGTTGAGAAACAGCCTAGCACAATGGAACCACCTTCAGCTGGGTCAATGTTGAGAAACAGCCTAGCACAATGCAACCAATGGAATGATCGTTAAAATGTAAACACAGCTCACATGGCACTCCATGCAGGCTCAATCAAAAGAGATTAAATCGTTTTGAAAGAAAGCAAATATACTGAACAAGAATATGAACGCAACATGTAAAGTGTTGGTCCCATGTTTCAGGAGCTGAAATAAAAGTTCCCAGAAAATGTTCCATACGCACAAAAAGCTTATTTCTCTCAAATGTTGTGAACAAATGTGTTTATATCCCTGTTAGTGAGCATTTCTCCTTTGACAACATAATCCATCCACCTGACCGGTGTGGCATATCAAGAAGCTGATTAAACAGCATGATCATTACAAAGGTGCACCTTGTGCTGGGGGACAATAAAAGGCCACTCTTAAATGTGCAGTTTTGTCACACAACACAATGCCACAGATGTCTTAAGTTTTGAGGGAGCATACAATTGGTATGCTGACTACAGGAATCACCAGATCTGTTGCCAGAGAACTGAATGTTCATTTCTCTACCATAAGCCTGTCTCCAATGTTGTTTTAGAGAATTTGGCAGTACATCCAATCGGCCTCACAACCGCAGACCACATGTAACCGCGCCAGCCAAGGACCTCCACATCCGGCTTCTTCATCATGCGGGATCATTTGAGACCAGCCACCCGGACAGCTGATGAAACTGAGGAGTATTTCTGTCTGTAATAAAGCCCTTTTGTGGGGAAAAAACTCATTCTGATTGGCTGGGCCTGGCTCCCACTGGGTGGGCCTATGCCCTCCCAGGCCCACCCATGGCTGTGCCCCTGCCCAGTCATGTGAAATCCATAAAACAGGGCCTAATGAATGTATTTCAATTGACTGATTTCCTTATATGAACTGTAACTCAGTAAAATCGTTGAAATTGTTGCATGTTTGCATTTATATTTTTGTTCAGTATACAATTTCAACCCAGGTCTGCCCTACTGAAGCCTGTCAATGTTATTTTCTCTAAGGCTATGCTACTCCCAGCCAAGTTGGCTGGATGGGTGTCAGGTTAACAATAACCTGCAAGGTGTGAATGTAGCAGCAACAAAATAGCTTTGTTTGTCAGCTTTATCTTTGTTGTGAATTAAAGTCACCTCACAGGATGAATGGCACCTGGTCAATGTTTGTATAAACACATACTGTTCAGATAGCCTGGTTTCAGATCTGTTTGTGCTGACTTGCCAACTCCTTTCACCATAGGAATTGGCAAGACAGCATAAGCAGGCTGGGACCAGGCTAGCGTTTCTCTGCCATTAACACGACAATAGCAGAAATGTATTTGACCCTGGCAGTTGGATACTATAGTGTAAAGTGACACTTTACACTGTGAGAAACAAAGGGCTAAGTATTTCTTCAGGGAATCAATCTCCCTCGGCCAGCAGCTGCACTCCCACGCTTAATAAATCGGGTTTACTCCACTGTGTTAGCTGTCCTTGTCACTAGCGCTCCTCTTGACCCTGTCTTGTTTAATTTAGTGGCAAATATTTGGGCAGTCGATAGGGGCTAAAAACTCAAGGGGGATTTTCATATACTCGTCAACCAAGACAAGCACAGGCTTTTTAATGGTTTAAAGGGATAGTTTTCTGGATTTTTACAATTCATAATTGTTTTCTTACCTCAAGAGAAGAAGGGTTTGAAGAATTGAAATCAAAGCTTTATGAAAAGCTGTGTGAAATAAAGAATGCCTGGGATGTGAGAATGAACGTGGGACAAAAAAATATTGGAAAACACCCGTTCCAAAATCATATTATATTGCAACAATACACTCCAGAATATCTGTGTTTACACTCTTGAGGTAATAAAACAATTAAGATTGGGTAAAAAAACCTGGAAAACATCCCTTTAAAGAGGAATATGATCAGCCGATGGTGACACATTTCTGAAATGTTTGTGTGGGTAAGAAGACAGAGTTTTTCTGGGGTGCTTTCTTTGCTGTGATCACTTCAAGGAAGGAATGGAAGGGAGGATGCATCTTCAAAATGATTCGAACAGGGCCAAGAAAGTGGTTAGCGCGAACAAGACAATTACAGGGCAATCTGCAGATTCCCAATTCCGAGCTAAAAGTATAAAAGTTAACTTTTATTTACAATTTTTTTAAACGTAATTAATTTATTTTACTAAAAGTAAACAAAATCATACAGTACAAACAAGCTGATGCCTCCGAAGTTCTGAACCACTTTAATCAGACAAGTTCTATGCTTTGACGATCATTTTGTCCTTTGAATCACAATCCAATTAAAATATTCTATTGATATCGCCAGGGCAACATCCTTTCCTCTCCCGCTCGCCTTATTCAAACAACACATTTCAAAGACATTCTCCGAGGTATTCTGCTGAATAAATTGATGTCGCCCTCCAAATAATGCAAACGATGTGAATGCAATCTACCTCCTAGTTTATTAATTTTTAATTATGTGAGGCATCTGGCATAGGTCGGTGGGAAACACGATCTCACCTCCCAGCATGCACAATGGCTGCTGCACCACCACCCTTTCATCCTCACAGGCTATTGATGTCAGAGGGCCTTGGCGATGACTTTTAATCAACAGTGTTAAATGGGCACTGTGATTTTTAATTTTTGTAATCCAGTATTATATTAGCTGATTGCAGTTCTGTTTATAACGTCACACTGACCATTGGAGTTGACAAGACAGATCTGGTACCAGGCTAGTGTGTTCTAGTGCAGGCTAACGTGAAGGTCAAGTCCGGTACAATAACAACAGGTGAATTATTGTCAATAACTGCATTGCAAACTGTATTATCATATGGTGAGTTTTAAAGGGGAATGGAAACACTAGGATTTAGATTGACTTCCTAAAGTGTTCATTCCCCTTTAATGTGTTAAAATAATGTTTTCTATCCTCCATTGCCACCCCTGTAGCTAGATAGATAGTAGACTATACTTTGGCAAAAGACTGACAAAACCCCCTCAGTTCAATGGCATTCAGATGTTTCCAGTTTCTGTTGAAAATGGGTTAAGATAATAATAATACACACTTCATTTTCTCTGGACCGCCTACAACTGATTTGCTGTGAAGGGTTTTCGCTCGTATTGGGGATGGTCGGATGGACATATTTCACAATCATGCCGATATATTAGAAGGACTGAAATAAATATGGATATGCAAATGTGGTCACATCCGGTTTGTAGAAACTGTAAGCATCTTATCAAGATAACTTGACCACATATTTATATTTTTTATCAAATCTCCCAATCAAATCTGCTGAAAAGTAGTGAGGTGGAAATTCAGAAGTTTATGGATGCTATACACACACACACCAAACAGCAATGGAAATCTCAAGCAAAACAAAAAAAGCAGACTTACGTGGACGCCTCTGTTTGGTGACCTCCCTCTCGATGGTGTTGTGTACTGGGGTGACGCCGGGCTGTTTTGGGGGTGGCAGGCGGGTGGGCACCACAGGGGGTGTCCCTGGGGTGGGGGGCGGTGGAGAGGGGATGGGGGGACGCCGTGGGGGCACGATGGTTAGGGTGACACAGGGGGTCTCCCGGGTGGGTATGATTGGTCGCCCCGTGGGGACCACTGGCTTAGAGGGGCGTGGGGGGCATCGTTCTTGGAGGAGGTGGGGGTGGTGGTGGTGGTGTGGCTGTAGTAGGTGCTCTAGTAGTAGTGGTAGTGGTAGTTGTTGGTTTGGGAGTGGTTGTGGTTTTTTGGGGGTGGTGGGGATGACTCTCTGGCGGTATGGGCGGTCGGATCGTGGTGGTGGTCCTCTTGCGGTCGAGCAGGGATAATGTTGTGGTGGTTCGGGGGGAACCTGGGGGGATCGATGACCACCTTGGGAATGGCTGGAAGGAAAAAGAAGACAGGAAATGGATTGACAACTGAAATCTGGGTTGTGTTCATTAGGGAATGCAACATAAAAACATTTGAAAATGTTTTGCAACGGAAAACAAATGTGCGGTTCTAATTGGAGGTGTCCAGATAGCCCCCCCTGTTTCAGTGCATTTATTTTCTCTGTTTGGTGCTTAATGAACACCATCCTGAATGCTTCGGTGTTAATGAGACATTAAGAGGTGGTGACTGCAGTGACCAACTGACCCTTTGAAAGAAAGGCCAGCTCATCTGCAATGACTTTACTGAGTAACCAAGCAACCAGCTTTACTCTGTATCCATAAAGCATACTTCCCCTCATTAAGGGACTTTAAAGATCTTATCTTTGAAACCAAATCACTCCCATATAATCAAGACGCATTACACTCTCATCAGTAAAATAACCGCCTTCATTTTGTAACGCTATTTCCACTTTATCCCGATAGAGCAGCTCCCTCTATTCCAAATAGACATGAACCCTTCTCCCTGTTGCTTTTAGTCAGAGTTCTCAGCCCTGAGCTAAAGCCAGACAGACAGCCAGACAGCCAGACAGACAGCTAGAGAGCCAGACAGCCAGCCAGCCAGACAGCTAGCTGGGATTCCGGGTGGAGTGATAAACCACACCTAAAAAATCCCTGCCTTAGGATCTCCCACAAAGCCTCTGGTGTCATAAAGGAGAGACACGAGACCCATCCTCCATTGTACGTCCTCACATTCCACAGGTGGAGGGCAGAGAGAAAAGGCATTTAGGGACAACTTGAGGAAAAAGGGGGTATGATTGAGGACTGAAGGGGGGTGGAGGGTAGGGGGGTGGGGCTCTCAAAGAGAGTCCTCAAAGAGAGCTCTCGGCTCACGCCTCGGGTTACAGAGGGGTTTGATATGTGACACACAAATAGGATATCGAAATCAACCCTCCCCTCGAGCCACTTCTGTATCACACCGAACGGTAAGGGACAGATTGTTTCAAATACAGTGTGGGATTCTGCCAGTGCTCTAGGCGGGAGGGAGGGTTTGTGTGCTGCTAGCTGACATTGGAAGGATCCCAAACAGCACCCTTTTCCCTATAAAGTGCACTACTTTTGACCAGGCATATAAGTATGGTAAGTAGTGTAATAGGGAATAGGGTGCCATTTGGGATGCAGACACTGATCGGGCGAAGCAGTTAGTAAAAGATTAAACTATGGGGATATAATGATAATAGATTACTTTTCTTTTGACATTGAGCCGCTGAGTGAACAGCGACAACAGCGAAAAAGAGACAGGATAGAGTGGTTGTAGGTTAGTGGAAGGAGACACCAGCAGACGAAGAAGTAAAAGAATGAGATGTTTGACTGACCCTTTTTTTTTTTTTTAAAGATCACAATGGCCAGACGTCAAGACGGAGTGACGCTCTAAGAGACAGAGGAAGGGGGGGGTATCTCACTCGGAGTGACAGCCATTACAAAAGACAAGAATTTCAGCCCATTGCTCTTAAGTTGCAGACTACTTTTCCTACCCGGAATCTCTTCAACCCTCAGCCTCAAAAAAACACGACCAAATAAAATAAAAAAGGGGCCCTGTCCCCCTTTAAAAAGAGAGGGAATGGGGCATCAGTGGCCCAGCTTAGTTTGCAGTCGTGGCCCATCCCCCCTGTAGCCGGCTTTTGCACTTGCACTTGTAGGAGCCAGGCGGATATAGCAGGTGGCGAAAACTGTTGCAGTGGTTTTGGCCTGAGGAGCACTCCATCACATCGAAAGACAGGAGAACCACACAGCTGAGTATGAGGGAGGGAGGGAAAGAGAGGGAAAGAGAGAGAGAGAAAAAGAAAGAAAGAAAGAAAGAAAGAAAGAAAGAAAGAAAGAAAGAAAGAAAGAAAGAAAGAAAGAAAGAAAGAAAGAAAGAAAGAAAGAAAGAAAGAAAGAAAGAAGAAAGAAAGAAAGAAAGAAAGAAAGAAAGAAAGAAAGAAAGAAAGAAAGAAAGAAAGAAAGAAAGAAAGAAAGAAAGAAAGAAAAGAAAGAAAGAAAGAAAGAAAGAAAAGAAAGAAAGAAAGGTAATGCTTTTCTTTTTTTTTCTTTCCCCCCTCCCCCACCCCTCCTTCTTCTTATCTCTCATAAAATAATTAATGTAAAAACAACACCTGCGCTCCAGACGCGATGACTCAGTGATGGGTCACAACATTTCAACAAGCCGTCTGTTGACCTTTTGACCCAAACCCCAGTAAGAGGTGGAAGCTTGGATGACCATTACGTACTACGCACTGGTACTTCCCGTGATGTATTGCAGGTCGAGGCCCTCGTGACACTTGCAGATGTAACTCCCGAAGGTGTTGATGCACTTACGGAACCGGGGACACATGGCATGCCGGTGCGACACTCGGCCACATCTGAAAGTAAGAACATTACAGATTAAACTACAGTTCAGAGTTTATTATTTATTAATACTTAGAAGGAGAGGTATTAATATAAGAAGGGAGGGCTGTATAATATCATGGCTCTGATTCAATACATGTAATAAATACAACGCTTAAATCAGCTAGCTACCTTCTTCAGGGTTTCAATTCTTTATTAATATACATATAGTTTTACCAAAAACATATATATGTAAATCAATGGAAATATAATTATTATGTGTAAGGTTGGCTAGCAACACATCAACGCATATTGTATGTATTAAATGAATAAATCCATAAATATAGCCTACAGTTTAATCTGCATCTTTCAAAAAGAACAGCACTTCCCCCCTTTCACAGGACTTTTCTCTTTTGGGTTTATTCAAACACGAACGAAAGCCGATTATGCATTAAATCTACGATCAGAACAATACACACACGGTTGTGAAGGTTTTAAGAGTATTCTGTCAGGGTAGACTCAAATCACCTCTGTAGCTACATGGGCAGGAATACATTGAAAGGACTACTGGCTTTGGTGAGTTATTTTATTTAATGTGCTGTAAAATGTTGCATGATTGAAACAACTCTGACAGTTACGCCTAACTTGAAACATACAGTGTTATGGAGAGTTAAGAGAAAGATGGATGCATACTATAGAGTAGCTACAATAGGCCAAAATGTGTACAAGGTTTAATCAACCATTGCTTTTCTGTCTGAAAACCTACCCACGAAAAGAACTGGTGTCTAGAATGAACAGTGCCTTTCATTCAATCACTTCGGATTTAGTGTTTATCGGCTTGAAGTTTGGATAGCGTTTTTTCTGCTGACCATTTTTATGAGAAGAAGAAATGAAATATGAAGTGTCTAGTTTCTGGAACAATCCAAAAATCCCAGGAGTTAATCATTAATTAGCACTCATTAATCCCAGGATTACTATTAATCATAGGTATTGTCCTCAACATGTTTCTCGCCCAATCTCCATCGCTTGTCAATATAGGCTAGTCCACGCCAAATTTTAGCATTCGGATTTATTTAGCAATTTCTGAGGGATTTGACATGGGCTTGTATGGGCTTGCCATAGGCTTCTTCAGTTGCCAGAGGAACAACACGAAGTAGATGGACCAGACATATAACCATCCAAATCATCCTACCTGGAACAGCTATCAACTCCATCTGGTGACCCTTGACCTTAGGTGATTTAAAGCAGACACCCTCTTCCATAAAAAAACTCCTCTTCAAAAAGGTTAAGGGGTCTCCTCAAATATTTCCAGAGTGTTGTAACACCTGTGGGCTAGGAACCGCTCTCTCCTTCTACAACAATGATTGATGTGCCTCTGTTTTGAAGCCACACCCCCCTGCCCCCCCTCAGTCTCAAACTGTGACTAGTGTGATCACGGAAGGCTCAGCGAGCCAATGACAGAGCTTGTATTTAAGCTGAGCCAATCGACAGAGCCTGCATTTAGATGTGACACGGATGAACTGTTTCAATTTGTCATCGAGATTTACTCATCTGAGTGGTGGATTTAAAAGAGAGAGAGAGAGAGAGAGAGAGAGAGAGAGAGATCCCGTGTTTACTCCCAGTGAACTTCAGTCAGTCACCTTCATTAAGAAAGGACCTTATGCAGTCTCCACGTAGTAAAAAATGTAATTAGTAGCTCAGAAAGAGAGAGAAAGAGAGAGCAATAGAGAAAAAGAGAGAGGTGAGAGAGAGAGGGAGAGAGGGAATCACGTGATTGTCAAGGATATCAGAATGCCAATGGACAAGCAAAAAGTGAAGAGTGTTGAGAATATCAGGTAGGTTTTTCTCCCTGCTGCTGTCTTCCCCGTTCAGGGTCTAATTTGATATTTCTATATCGTGTTTTCATTGCTGCCAAAGGTATTTTATCGAGCTCTGTGGCAACCAAATCTCGGCAAATTCAAAGGCTGACAAGACTTTGAAAAAATAAAATATGTAAGTTTGACATTGAATAACTGAATAAGGCTCACACACCTTTGTGTGTGTGGTGATAGGGTGTGATATATTTAACACAGAACAGAACATACCCACACAGGTTTTCATCCGGCGCCAGCTGAAGCCCTGGCGACGGGCACTGGCAGCGACCCCCCCCAGCACCCTCACAGCCGACTGGCAGTTGGCATGCACAGGTAGGGGTATTGGAGGGTATACAGCAGCAGGTTATAGATAGCTAACACACACATACACACACACAAACATTAAGGACACACACACAAAGAGCGTAAACGCAGGCACAAACACAGCAAGGATTAATTACAACAATACACCCTGGATCACAACCTAGGTAGAGTTGGAATATTGGCAATTACAAAATACCCACAAACCAGACACAGAGATCCAATTGAAGTGATTAGGTTGGCTTAGTGACCTGGGTGACTGGACTAGAGACATCTGTTCTAATATGAACCAGGATGACGTATTCAGAGGAACACACAACAGGCTAACAGATAACCCCACATTATTATATTCCTGTCTCCCGGAGTCCTTTTCGCCGGATGCCTAAGCCCCCCAACCCCTCACTCACCTCTTCCTCACCCGCCACCCCCCCCTTATCCCTTACCCCTTTCAACCCCCCTCCGCATCTGCGCCCCCCCTATCCCTTACCCTGCCTCCCTGTCTTCCTCTCGCCCCATCTCTCACCCCTTTCTCACCCCCGGCCCCCGATCTCTCCCCCTCCTCATCTTTCGACACCCCTTAGGCCTTCACTCTCCTCTCCCGTCCTCCTTCACCCTCCATCTCATCTCTCACCCTCTCTCTCTCTCTTCCTCGCCCCCGGGTCCTGGAAAACACCACTCTGCAGTTCCATTCTCATTGGTCGTACAGGAGTTAAGCTGGGCTCCAAAATAACATGAAATCATTTCTTTGTGTGGACCCCCTCCCTCCCTCCCTCCCCCCCCACTTTCTTCCACTCCATTTCCAAAAAAGGAAATGAAAGTTGCTATGTTTGTTGTGAGAGGTACTCTGGAATAGATTGTGGGAGAAAGAATGAGGTGGTAAATGCCCAACTGAGTGTAGAAAACATTATGAACACCTACTCTTTCCATGACATAGACTGACCAGGTGAATCCAGGTGAAAGCTATGATCCCTTATTGATGCCACTTGTTAAATCCAGTTCAATCAGTGTAGATGAAGGGGGAGGAGACAAGGTTAAAGAAGGATTTTTTACGCCACAGTTTCCGTGTGTATCAAGAACGGTCCACCACCAAACAGCAACCAGCCAACTTGAACAACGTGGGAAGCATAGAGTAACATGGGCAGCATCCCTGTGGAATCCTTTCGACACCTTGTAGAGTATGAGGGGACGGACTCAATTAGGAGAGTGTTTTAATGTTCTGTACACTCACGATGTACGGTAGATAGAACACACATGGATATTCTGATGTTATACTTCAACGGTATCTTTGGGCTTTTTTTTTTTTTATAATGCAAATGAGGTTGGGCGAGCAGAATCAATCAGAAAAACAAAACTATTCCTCTCAAAGAGGGGGCCTCAGATTCAAGTGGGGGCGAATATATGCTCTCATCAAAGGAACACTCAAGTGAGCACATATATTGATAGGTTTGATTAGATTGTGTGGTTGCAAAAGGTGCAAAGAAAGGATAAATAAAAAATAGTTACTGGGGGCAGAGTAGAGACACACACTCAGAAGATGAATCAGAATACCTTCAGGGCTAAGCAATAACAATCCCATTTTACATGCAAGGTTAAAGTTCACGTTATAATTTATTTTAAGTATCCAGTCTCTTTGACTTGGGAATGCGCCCCACATGGTACCCTATTCCCTATATAGTGCATTACTTTTGACCAGTGCCTATAGTCATTTAGGACGGATACTGGGGTTGGCTACCAGAGCCTGCTGTAGGAGGTAATGGTGAGGGTAGAATGGGGATTAGATTTTTTTCTTCAAAACATTTTATCACAGCAGGAGAGACGGGTAAAGGTTTATGTGGATGTGAAAATGGATATACCTGGAGAGAGAGCACATATTTAATGGCTTTAAAGAGCAGCCGTTATGTGAATACATTTGAGGGGAGGGAGAGAAAGGATGAGAGAGCGGAGAGAGACAGAGAGAGTGAGAAAATATGAAAGAGAGAGAAAGAGAGAGAGAGAGAGAGAGAGAAAGAGAGAGAGAGAAGAGAGAGAAAGAGAGAGAGAGAGAGAGAGAGAGAGAAAGAGAGAGAGAGAGAGAGAGAAAGAAAGACAGAGAGAGAGAGAGAGAGAGAGAGAGAGAGAGAGAGAGAGAGAGAGAGAGAGAGAGAGAGAGAGAGAGAGAGACAGGGAGACAGGGAGAGAGAGAGAGAGAGAGAGAGAGAGAGAGAGAGAGAGAGAGAGAGAGAGAGAGAGAGAGAGAGAGAGAGAGAGAGAGAGAGAGAGAGAGAGAGGGAGACAGGGACAGAGAGAGAGAGAGAGAGAGAGAGAGAGAGAGAGAGAGAGAGAGAGAGAGAGAGAGAGAGAGAGAGACAGGGAGACGGAGATGGAGAGAGAGAGAGAGAGACAGAGAGACAGAGAGACAGAGAGACAGAGCAGAGAGAGAGAGAGAGAGAGAGAGAGAAAATGAAAAGACAACAGACTGACAGACAGAGAAATAAAACAGAGGAAAGAAGAGAAGAGGGACAGACAGACAGAGACAGTCACACTGAAATAACACATATCCTCACGCCGCTCACACCACACAGACCCACGTCATGTGACATTCCACTCACTTCCACAGTCCGTAGGCATCAGCATGTAGCATTGAGGCAGTAGACTTGTAGTGCCATATGTGTTATGCACCTGTGTTTGGACGGAGGCTTCAGACCGCCACACCGCTCAGGTCTGGAGGGAGAGAGAAACAGAGGGATCAGAAGGAGGTAGGGGGGGGGGACGGAGAGGAAGGAGAGGAGAGGTATCAGAAGGAGGGAGGGGGGGGGACGGAGAGGAAGGAGAAGAGAGGGACTCAGAAGGAGGTAGGGTTGGGGGACGAGAGAGGAAGGAGAAGAGAGGGATCAGGAAGGAGGTAGGGTGGGGGACGGAGAGGAAGGAGAGGAAGGAGAAGAGAGGGATAGAAGGAGGTAGGGTGGGGGGACGGAGAGGAAGGAGAGGAAGGAGAAGAGAGGGATCAGAAGGAGGAGGGTGGGGGGACGGAGAGGAAGGAGAGGAAGGAGAAGAGAGGGATCAGGAAGGGAGGTAGGGGGGGGGAGAGAGGAAGGAGAGGAAGGAGAAGAGAGGTATCAGGGTAGAGGAGGTAGGGTGGGGGGACCGGAGAGGAAGGAGGAGGGAAGGAGAAGAGAGGGATAGAAGGAGGTAGGGTGGGGAGAGAGGAAGGAGAGGAAGGAGAAGAGAGGTATCAGAAGGAGGTAGGGTGGGGGACTGGAGAGGAAGGAGAGGAAGGAGAAGAGAGGGATAGAAGGAGTAGGGTGGGGGGACGGAGAGGAAGGAGAGGAGAAAGAGAGGAGAAAGGGGGAAGGAAAAGAAATCGGTAAACCAAATCATGGTGGTGTGGATGGGAGGGGGGGGGGAGAGTATAAAGAAGGAAGTGTTGTCAGACAAGCTCGGCGCGACCCCCCTCTCCTCTTCACAGGAAGACACAGTTAAATGTTAAAGACCAGCTGCTTTTATTAATGCTGCAAATGGTAAAAACAAATCCCTCCCCAAACCTTTAAAACTATCGATGGAGACATTATGTGGGTATGCTTGACAACTCCATTGCTGATTTCAGGTTTCTTTTGTGATGTAAATGTCTGGAGCACACACCTCACCAGTCGATATATAGAAAACATCCCTGTTAAGGTTAGACCCAAGGCTCAACACCTGTCAAATACTGCTGAGAAAAACTCAAGTATTATCTTTATATTGGTTGAAACACACAGACACTAACAGTGAGGTTGAGTAAGTGTTGCGGATGAGCACTGATGTCACGGTTGAAAAAATGCTATAATTCAAGGGGGTTATTTTTTTGTTAGAGGACTTCACCTGAGTGGACTCCCTTTGAAGTGTGTTGGAAGTAGGGTCCCTTGGGAGAACAGGGACAACAGGAGAGCTAAAGGGATACTTTGGGATTTGGCAATGAGGCCCTTATATCCCCAGAGTCAGATGAACTACTAGCATGCTAGCAGATACCCAGAGACTTCCGGTCATTGCGCTTAACGCTAGTTAGCATGAGCTCGGAAACTACCTAACCTCATACTGGACACAGAGACATAAAAATGGTATTCCACAAGTTCATTGATGGGGAAGAGCTAAGAATACTCATTGCCACCAAACACAGAAGTATCCCTTTAGGGTGGGGGGGGTGACACACACATACACGCATGGATGCACGCACACTCACACACACGCACCCCACACCACCCAACAATATTAAAATAACATCTACAGTTGAAGCCCCGAAAGTTTACATACGCCTTAGACAAATACATTTAAACCAGGTTTTACAATTCCTGACATTTAATCCTAGTAAAAATCCTGTCTTAGGTAGTTACGATCACCACTTATTTTAAGAATGTGAAATGTAGAATAATAGTAGAGAGAATGATTTATTTCAGCTTTTATTTTTTTCATAATTCCTATGGGTAGGAAGTTTACATAATCAATTAGTATTTGGTAGCATTGCCTTTAAATTGTTTAACTTTGGGTAAACTGTGGGTAGCCTTCCACAAGCTTCCACAATAAGTTGGGTGAATTTTGGCCCATTCCTCCTGACAGAGCTGGTGTAACTGAGTGAGATTTATTGGCCTCCTTGCTCGCGCATGCTTTTTCAGTTCTGCCCACAAATTTTCTATAGGATTGAAGTTAGGGTTTGTGATGGAAATACTTGATTGTTGTATAAGCCATTTTGTTAATTGGAATATGCTGGGGTATTGTCATTTGGAAGACCCATTTGCGACCAAGCTTTAACTTCCTGACTGATGTCTTGAGATGTTGTTTCAATATATCCACATAATTTTTCTTCCTCATGATGCCATCTATTTTGTGAAGTGCACCAGTCCCTCCTGCAGCAAAGCAACCCCCACAGCATGATGCTGCCACCCCCGAGCTTCACGGTTGGGATGGTGTTTGGTGCAGTACCCTCCTCAAACATAAAGATGGTATTATGGCCAAACAGATTTTTGTATCAGACCAGAGGACATTTCTCCAACAAGTACAATCCTTGTCAAGTGCAGTTGAAAACGAAGTGTTTTTTTTTATGGCGGTTTTGGAGCAGTGGCTTCTTGCTGAGCAGCTTCAGGTTTTGGTCGATATAACACTAGTTTTAATGTGGATATAGATACTTTGTATCTGTTTAATGTGGATATAGATATTTTGTATCTGTTTCTCCAGCATCTTCACAAGGTCCTTTGCTGTTGTTCTGGGATTGATTTGACTTTTGCAAAAGTATGTAATTTAGGAGACAGAACGATCTTCCTGAGCAGTAGTGATAGTGGGGGAGGCAGTGGTGTTTATATTGCATAATGTTTGTACAGATAAACGTGGTACCTTCAGGCGTTTGGAAATTGTCTCAAGGATTAACCAGACTTGTGGAGGTTATAATTTTTTTCTGAGTTTGGCTGATTTCTTTTGATTTTATGATATAAGCAAAGAGGCACTGAGTTTGAAGGTAGGCCTTGAAATACATCCACAGGTACACCCTCCAATTGACTCAAATTATGTTAATTAGCCTATCAGAAGCTTCTAAAGCCATGACATCATTTTCTGCAATTTTCAAGCTGTTTAAAGGCACAGTAACTTAGTGTATGTAAACTTCTGATCACTGGAATTGTGATAATTTACATTACAGTGAATTATAAGTGAAATAATCTGTCTGTAAAAAAATTGTTGGAAAAAATATTGTGTATGCCCCCTTCCAGTGTCTAATTGAGGCCCGGACATGACAATAGATCTCCATCTCAACCGTACATGGTGGCTGGTGTTTAGGCCTGGCCCACTTTCAGACTAAAACCAGGGTGGCATTTTAGTCTGGGGCAATGAGGAATGGGAATGCATTTTTGGGCGCTTTGGCGCGGGATGGTGTATCGGACAGATGTACAGATTTAAATAGATGAATGGGAGGAGGAGCGGAGGTACTAGGTCGTGATACACTGTATTAATGTGAATTGGTAGCCTGCTAAGGTATGTAGCGCCCGGTGGATTGGTGGAGGGGAGAAACGGTTGTTAAATCCTCCGCTGTGCCATTGGGCTTAAGTCAATTTCAATGCAGTAAATGTTAAGGGTTGATGACAGTTGAAGAACGGGTTGTGGACAGTTTAGAATAGGACACTTGTGGCCTACTAGAATACAGTAAATGAGATACTATGATTAGTTAGTTTTACTTCATTGGTCAATAGCACTAATTCACATAAAACAACCAAGAGAAGCTTCTTGGTTTCTAAGAGAAGCTTCTCTATTGGTTCAGTGGTTTATATAAAACATTAAGATTTTAGAAATGAAAATGTTCAGAAGTTGTTTTTATTTATAAATGAGAATAATTATTTAACCCACAAGCAAATTAATCTGTTACAGTTTTATATAATATATCTTTTACACTTGATACCCTTTGAGTATAAACGAGAAGAGATGGCGCATTTGGAGTGTAGAAAAGTAAATATTAAAATCGAATCCACCAAGAATAGAACGAAATCATCGACAGAATGAGAAACTGGAGTGCCATTTCAGCTCTGAGATTTTAATCAAGGCGCAATTACCTGGTAATTTGTACTAGAAAAAGAAAGACATTGTCTTCTTTGAGGAGTATTTGGAGAGGCAATCATTAGCACCTGTCAGTGCTTTATTGTAAAAAGTGAATTTAAAGAATGGAGGATATGAAACAATGTAATTGAGGTAATGGGAGATAACGACAGTGGATATATTGGCTGCAAAATGTGTTATCGAAAATCCCATCCTTTCATGTTAATCTTCCGAACGTAACTCAAACTTGTTTCAAGTCAAAGAACAATTCCAATACTTCAACTCAGTCTTGTTAGCATCAAGTTAGCACCGTCACTACAGACATACAGTGATTGCCGCTAACTATCATTAGCTCAGCAACATGGCCAAACACACAAACATGACAAAATGGCTCCCGAATAAGACAACTCCCCCCAGACTTCGTTGTATTGTACCATCCCGTTTTCTTTATATATTTATAGTACCCTGACAGTAGTAATACACACACACACACACACACACGCACAAATCAGAACCCGGAACTGGTATTTGACAGCCATTTCTCCAACTGTCACTCCTGCTTTGTCTGCGGAGCTTACCTTCATCACTAATAAGAGCTGCTGTGGAGAGACACAAGGGTAAAAGGCCAAAAATCAGAGAGAAAGAGAGAGAGAGAGAGAGAGAGAGAGAGAGAGAGAGAGAGAGAGAGAGAGAGAGGAGAGAGAGAGAGAGAGAGAGAGAGAGAGAGAGAGAGAGAGAGAGAGACAGAGACAGAGACAGAGACAGAGACAGAGACAGAGACAGAGACAGAGACAGAGACAGGATTTGCTTGCCCAGGCAGTGAGCAACTGAAAAAAAGCTTGAAAATGTAAATGAAGAGAATGATGGGGAGGGGAATGGGTACGTTCTCAGACAGCACAAGCTCCGAGCAGCAACTAGCGCAGCCAAATGACATACAGCCTGGCTGGAGTCTGTTCCTGTTGGAAGATCAACAAGATAGAGGGAGACAGGAGGAGATAAGGAACGGGAGACAGAGAGCGAGATGAGGGAGGAGATTACAGATAGGAGAGATAGAACCACACTGACAAGGTGTTGGGAGTGTTTATGTGTTGAGGAGTAAAACCCTTCTCTGAGATATTATATCACTGGCAATGAACTATAGTGATGCATCGAGAGAGGGGAGAAAAAGAGAGAGAGAGAAGGAGTGAAATAGAGGATGAGGTAGAAAGAAGAAGACAGACAGACAGACAGAGAGACGTGTTAGAGACAAAGAAAGAGAGAGAGGGAGAAGGAGAGAGTAGACAAGTATTTATTGGGTGGACTGCTTGAGGTAGGGCGAGGCGGGTTGCGTTTCTGACACGCCCACATCACTCTGCTAAAGATCACCCAGGGGGCTCTCTGGTCAAGAGCATGCAGAGTGGTCATTGTTCTAAGGTGGCTGAGAAACCATGAGAATCCATGGCGGTGATGGATCCCCCCCCAATGACTTGTGTTAGAGTTCAGGGGAAAGAAGAGGTGTGGGGAAGGAAGAAAAAACAAGAGAGAATGATGAAGGAAGAAATTGGGAATAGCAGAGAGAGAGACAGAGACAGAGAGAGAGAGAGAGACAGAGACAGAGACAGAGACAGAGACGAGAGACAGAGACAGAGAGGAGAGGACATAGACAGAGACAGAGACAGAGACAGAGACAGAGACAGAGACAGAGACAGAGAAGAGAAGAGAGAGAGACAGAGACAGAGACAGAGACAGAGACAGAGACAGAGACAGAGACAGAGAAGAGACAGAGACAGAGAGAGAGACAGAGACAGAGACAGAGAGAGAGACATAGACGAGAGACAGAGACAGAGACAGAGACAGAGACAGAGACAGAGAAGGGGGACAGAGACAGAGAGAGAGAGAGAGAGAGAGACAGAGACAGAGACAGAGACAGAGAGAGAGACAGAGAGAGAGACAGAGAGAGAGACAGAGACAGAGACAGAGACAGAGACAGAGATACAGAGACAGAGACAGAGAGAGAGACAGAGACAGAGACAGAGACACAGAGAGAGAGAGAGACATAGACAGAGACAGAGACAGAGACAGAGAGAGAGAGAGAGACAGAGACACAGAGAGAGAGAGAGACATAGACAGAGACGAGAGACAGAGACAGAGACAGAGAGAGAGAGACAGAGAGAGAGAGACATAGACAGAGACACAGACAGAGACAGAGACAGAGACACAGAGACAGAGAGAGAGACATAGACAGAGACAGAGAGGGACGAGAGACAGAGACAGAGAGAGAGAGAGAGAGAGAGACATAGACAGAGACAGAGAGAGACAGAGAGCAGAGAGACAGAGACAGAGACATAGACAGAGACAGAGACAGAGACAGAGACAGAGAGATAGAGATCAGAGACATAGACAGAGACATAGAGAGAGAGAGAGAGACATAGACAGAGACAGAGAGAGAGAGAAGAGACAGAGAAAGAGAGACAGAGAAGAGACAGAGACAGAGACAGAGACAGAGACAGAGACAGAGACAGAGACAGAGACAGAGAAGAAGAGAGACGAGAGATATAGGGATGAAAATAAAGATAGGAAACCGAGGTGTGAAAAGGAGAGAACAGAAAGGGGGGTTAGGAGCCAAGAGGCAGAGTGGGGGCGAGGCATATTGGCATATGGCATGCTTGGCGTCGCTCTGTCATTCTGCTGCCAGGCCAGGCTTTGGCATGGCTTCCTAGAAGAAGTAGGGAAGGAGAGGAGGAAAAGAGAGGGGGAGAGGGGGAATTCATCCCCGCCAAGCCATAGAGGAGGAGCATGCATGTGGGGATAATGGAGGGCACAAAGGGGGGGGGTGATGGCGGGAGGGAGGGCACCTTCACCACCTCACGGTCCACAGCTTTATCTCACCCTCCATCAACAGCCCCACGGAGGAAACGGTGGTAAGGAAGAAAGATAGGGGGTGATGTCCATGTTAGGGGGTTACATAGTCCAGTCTTAAATAGGGGAGGGGGAGACAAAACAACACACAAGGAGAGAGAGTGAGATCGCGCCGGTGGGGAAAAACACCCACGCACACACACTGGGATTAGTACACCTCTGATACGACTGCATTCTGGAGAGCAAGAATGGACATTATGCAGCAAAGAGGATTACACTTGTGGGAATTGGACATGAGCAGACTAGAATCACACTCAAAAAAAAGAGAAAGAAAGAGAGAGATTTTCTGAGCCAGTTTCTCCTTTCCTCTCCTTCTTCTCCTTCTTTTTTGACTCTCCTCCCTTCAGCATTCTTGTGCTGTAGGACATGAAATAGCTGCCTCGGAGTCAGAGAGAGTAATCATCTGGATTTGATACCCTCTGCCTGTATATCAAATCAAATCAAATCAAATTTTATTGGTCACATGCTCGAATACAACAGGTGCAGAGATTACAGTGAAATGCTTACTTAAGCCCTTAACCAACAGTGCATTTATTTTAAAAAAAAAAAGTAAGAATAAAACAACAACAAAAAAAGTGTGAGAAAAAAAGAGAGAAGTAAAATAAAGTGACAGTAGGGGAGGCTATAGATACAGTAAAAATAAAGTGCACAATAGGGAGGAATATACAGGGGGTAACAAGTAAGTGGAGTAGGAGGTAGTTGAGGTAATATGTAATGTGGGTAGAGTTAAAGTGACTATGCATAAATATTGACAGAGTAGCAGCAGCGTAAAAGGGGGGGTGGGGGGGGAGTGAAAATAGTGGTAGCATGATTAGCTGTTAGGAGTTTATGGCTTGGGGTAGGAAGCTGTGGAGAAGTCTTTTGGACTAGACTTGGCACTCCCGTACCGCTTCCCGGGCAGTAGCAGAGAGAACAGTCTATGACTAGGGTGGCTGGAGTCTTTGAAATTTTGAGGGCCCTTCCTCTGACACCGCCTGGTATAGAGGTCTGGATGGCAGGGAGCTTTCCCCAGTGATGTACTGGGCCGTACGCACTACCCCCCTGTAGTGCCTGTCAGAGGCCAAGCAGTGCCATACAGGGGTGATGCAACCAGTAGGATGCTCGATGGTGCAGCGTAGAATTTTGAGGATTGAGGACCCATGCCAAATCTTTTTAGTTCCTGAGGGGGAATAGGGTTTGTAGGCCCTTACGACTGTCTTGGTGTGTTTGGACGATGATAGTTCGCTGGTGATGTGGACACCAAGGAACTTGAAGCTCTCAACCTGTTCCACTACAGCCCCGAGAGAATGGGGGGTGTCAGTCCCTTTTTTTCCTTAGTAAATCATCTCCTTTGTTTGGTACGTGAGGGAGAGGTGTGTCTGGCACACACGGAGATGACCCAAGTCATTGTGGGATCAGGCCTACATGTTGTGTTCGGCAAACTAATGATGGTGTTGGAGTTGCCTGGCCATGCAGTATGGGGTGAACAGAGAGTACAGGGGGGGACTGAGCACGCACTCCCCTGAGGGGGCCCCCGTGTTGAGGATCAGTGTGGCAGATGTGTTGTTATTCACCCTTACCACCTGGGGAGGGCCCGCAGGAAGTCAGGATCCAGTTGCAGAGGGAGGTGTTAGTCCAGGATCCTTAGCTTAGTGATGAGCTTTAGAGGGCACTATGGTGTTGAATGCTGAGCTGTAGTAATGAATAGAATTCTCACGCAGGTGTGCCTGTAGGTGGGAAAGGAGGTGGAGGGATAGAGATTGATATTGTGGATCTGTTGGGGCGGTATGGAAATTGGAGGGGTAGGGTTGGGATTATGCTGTGATGTGAGCATGACCAGTTTAAAGCACTTCATGGCTAAAGAGTAGTGCAGGTAATTAGGAGGATAGAGTTTGGGTACGGGACTATGGTGGTCTGCTTGAAACATGTTGGTATTACAGACTCAGTCAGGGACATGTTGAAAATGTAGTGAAGACACTTGCCAGTTGGTCAGCACAGGCTCGGAGTCACGTCCTGGTAATCCGCCTGGCCCTGCGGCACCTTGTGAATGTTGACCTGCTTAAAATCTTACTCACATCAGCTACGGAGAGCGTGATACATAGTCGTCCCGAACAGCTGGTGCTCTCATGCATGCTTCAGTGTTGCTTGCCTCGAGCTTGAGCATAGAAGTGGTTTAGCTCGCCTGGTAGGCTTGTGTCACTGGGCAGCTCGAGGCTGTGCTTCCCTAGTTGTAATAGTTTTAAGCCCTGGCACATCCGAGAGTAGATGATTCAATCTTAGACCGTATTGACTCTTTGCCCGTTGATGGTTCGTCGGAGGTATAGGGATTTTTATAAGCGTCCCGGTTAGAGTCGTGCCCCTGAAAGCGGCAGCTCTACCCTTTAGCTCAGTGCGGATGCTTTCCTGTAATCCATGGCTTCTGGTTGGGGTATGTACGCACGGTCACTGTGGGGGACAACATCATGATGCACTTATTGATGAAGCCAGTGACTGATGTGGTGTACTCCTAATGCGTTGAAGAATCCCGGAACATGTTCAGTCTGTGCTAGCAAAACAGTTGTAGTTAGATCGCATCTGACCACTTTTTTATTAGCAAATCACTGGTGATTTGCTAGTTTCTTGCTTATAAGCAGGAATCAGAGGATGAGAGTATGGTAGATTTGGCTAAATGGAGGGCGAGGAGAGGCGGTGGAGGAAAGGGTAGTTTTCTTGGTGCAATTTAACACTGAGAAATGAGGGATAGAAGGATTTAAGTTTCCTGCATTAAAGTAGGAGATTGGATGAGATTTTGATTAATGGTAAAATAGGAAATATAATGTGTTGGTAAAGACAGTATGAAAAATATAGATGAAAACTCTGGTAAATAGTGTGGTTAAATCATGAGATACTCTACCTCAGGCGAGCAAAACCTAGAGACTTCCTTAGTATTTTGATTTGTGCACCACTGTTGTTTACAAAATAAGAGACCGCCACCCGCCTTAATTGCCGCTCGTCTGCCGAGTAGCGAGAGCCTGCTAGCTGAATGTGTCATGTTGTCGCCTCAGCCACGACTCGTGAAACATAAGATATTAAGTAAGTGGTGGTAGGATAACCGGAATCTTAAATCGGCCCATTTTTATTCTCAAAAAGCTTGAACGCTGGCTAATAGGATTGATGGGAGAGGCAGTTTAGCTGCCGGCCGGATCTTAGGCAAGGCACGGATCTGCGCACGAATCTCCGCCTTCCACCGAATGAGGGATCTGGGCCTGGTCGGGAGTCTGTAGAATATCCTTCGCGAACGCCTCGAAGAAAAAAGTATGGCCCAACGCGAGGTGAGTAATCGCGTCTGATATCCAGAAGCTCTCTTGGTATAAGAGACCATGGCAGAAACATTATGTACAAAATAAATACAAATAAGAAAACACACATAATAGACAATTGGTTAGAGGAAAGCATCCCGGCCGTATCTGGGGTTCAAAGGGTGTGTGTGTGTGAGAGTGTGGTGTGCATTTGAGTGGGTGTGTGTGTGTGCGTGTGTGTGCTATTGAGAGTGTAGTGACTGGCTTGATTAACTCAACCAGTCAGTAATACCTGGTCTTAACTACTTCCTTGCCAACTTGGTCCAGTCCAGGGCCTCTTGTCTGTCTGTCTGCCCCCTTCCTTCCTTCCTTCCTTCCTTCCTTCCCTTCCTTCCTCCCTTCCTTCCTTCCTTCCTTCCTTCCTTCCTTCCTTCCTTCCCTCCCTCCCCCCTTCCTTCCTTCCCTTCCTTCCTTCCTTCCTGTCTGACTTTGTCCGTCTGTCTGCCTGCCTGTCTCTCTGCCTACCTGGTTACTCTGCCTGTCTTTCTGCTCCCTGCCTGCCCGTCTGCCTGTCTCTCTGTATACTGACCATTAGGTGACCTTGGGTGGAGGAGAAATGGGACAGACTACATGCTACATGGTAATTGAGCAATGCAAAGGCCTGGGTGACACAAGGCTAATTATATGATGACATGTAAAATCTTTGTAATCTGTGGCAGCTGAAGTGTTTGACTTTCAACTTTAAAAATATCTCCCCAACTAAACAGACAGCCAGAGAGAGAAACAGACAGCAGACAGACAGAGACACAGAGAGATAGATAGGACAGAGAGACAGACAGACAAAGCTAGCTGTTGATTTTAAAACAGGAGTGTTTTAAGTATTAACTACAGATGTTTGTGCGGAGGACAAGGGCTTCCAAATTTATATTAGCTAATGCTCTGTGAATAGAAAGCTTATGATGACATGAAAGCCAAGCAGATTAGATTTGAGGTACGGGATAATATTTGAGATGCACGCTGCGTTCGGGTTGACACGTATATGTGAGAGAGCGAGAAAGAGAGAGAGAGAGCGATAGAGAGAGAGAGAGAGAGAGAGAGAGAGAGAGAGAGAGAGAGAGAGAGAGAGAGAGAGAGAGAGAGAGAGATGTGGAGGAGAGGGGGAGGGAGGGGGAGAAAATAAAGGGAAAGAGAGAAATAAATAAAGAGAGAAATGTAGAGAGAAAGAGAGAGACAGAGAGCGAAATAAATGGAGAGAGGAGGTCGCATAATTGTATAAAGAGGTTGTAAAGATACAGATATATTTTTTGGATGTTTGAAATAGATTAAGCTCTCCTCACAGGACCTTTAATAGCATTAAACAGCAAGAGACAAGGGGTTAATTGAAACCTCCCATAGAAAATAATAATCTTATTAGTGGATTTTGATCTGGCAAGGACGGAGCGAGGGGAGTGTGTGTACCAGCACACCGTTCAAAGCATGGATTATCTTGGTAATGAGTGATTTGTGTGATAGCAGCATCAGTACCCATCTGGCCCCGACACCATGGCCCCACCCATGACAAGATGTTATTCTGTTAAAGGGCAATCTACGATTGATACTTCTGTGGCTTGAACTGCAGATTTCCCTTTAACACAGAAAGTCACCATGCCTCAAAATAAAATCATTGGGATATCAAAACAAGCTGGGACGTGATTTTGATCATTAATTATGTATAGAGCAAAGCGTTAACATTTGGTGTTATTGCAGGACGTTGTTCATGACACTGAATTAATAGCAATGTACAATTTATAACTTTAATCATAACACTAAGTTGCTGGAATAATTGCTCTCTAATACTAATAGATCAGGGTGGAATTAATCTCACATTACAGTGGTACAGGGTAATAGCAACACAATGTTATGTTCCTAACCAAGCTAGATTCTAGACAGAGACTTTGAAGTAAGAGAGAGAGACAGAATTCTCCCACCCATCACCTCTATGGTCCGCCTTAATGCTGCCACTGTGTTGTGGTGTTTTAACACCGTTGTTAATCACAGTGCCTTGAGGGTATTTAACTGTCCTCACCACTCAGTTACTGCGGAAGAGGAATGCCAAGCCCTTGTTAACGACCTTACTGCACTGTACTGTGTGTGTGTGTGTTTGTGAGCCACTGCTGTAAACATGTTTCTGTGTTTACAACCCACATCAATAATTAAACCTTGCAGTTATGTCACCATCTAAGTGGGTGTCTAATCGAACATGAATTAAACATAAAATAGATCAAACGAGTCAAGTGAAGGAAAATTAATATTACAGTAACGATCAGACATTAGAATGGCAAATCAATGGTTAAAAAGCAAATCACTACTTTTGAATGGAGAAAAAAATCAATCTATAGGGTTTGAATAATTAATTCTGTTTCTACGAGATGTGAGCCAACTTGGAATGATGGCCTTGAATGCCATTCCCATTAGACATAATTATCTCTAAATGATCGATCGCGAAAAAATCCCAGATTGCCCTTTTAATGAGCTCTTCAGTCAGTGCTTGTCTAAGGCACTTAATTGCCAAATGAGTTCATGTACACTTAAGCATTTGACATTATTTAAATGATAGTTTGTCAGACAAGCTCAATTATTGCAAAAGAGCAACGCCCATCCTCGTCAATAACGAAGTAGGAGGTGTTATTAGAGCACGAAAATTTTAAAAACATTTTGCATGAATTTGGATCAGTTTAAGTAGTCCTCCCAGTTTGAGTCTGCTATCTTCCATTTAGCTGGCCAATGAGCATGACCCATGCTTGCTTATTTTTTCTAGCAATTACGTCAAAGTTTAGCCGTTAGCCAATCTGCCTTGAGCCACCTGCATAGAGACTGAGACATGTAGAATGACACATTTCCTCATCTCAAATTTAACCCCCCCTCACTCTCTCCTTGTTTTTAATTACATGCCATCCTATTCCTGTCTTAAGGCGTGAATTCCACAAGTAGTTTCGCACCAGATTTACCAGAAAACTAACCCCCTCCCTGACTGAGGGGGGTCATTCAATTCAATATTTTCTGTAATCAAGTTTGATCTTCTTTATCTCTGTTTTCCACACATGCACACACACATACAAAAACACACACACACACACACACACACAAACACACAAAGGCACACACAGACAGAGACAGAGATAATTAGAGGCACATGCACACTCTTACTGTATTGTAACTCTCAGTAGGCTACTATTGCGCTGTATTTTCTTGAGCCTGCCTCTGAGTTATCTCAGGACAGTAATTGAGATGTTATCTGCAGAGGAGGTTGCACTCAGGTACACTCACGGGGGTGTGTGTGTGTGTGTGTGTGTGTGTGTGTGTGTGTGTGTGTGTGTGTGTGGTCCCGCACACAGCAGGCAACACATTTGTGCGATTCAGGCCGTTTTTCTACCACCCTCCCCTGTGTGATTATAGAATCTAACTACTAAGAGAGAGCTAGCCTGCATCAGCTTACAGAATAATGAATAAAAAACGCAACATTAATACGCCTGTTCCTGTTGCTATATGTGCATTGTAGACAATAAACAATGATGGCTTGCACATCACCAGGGCTGGTTGAAGTTTGAATCCATTAGTTTCCTTTGGAAAATGTTAGTCAGGGCAGGTCTGGATGGAGGTGGATGAAGGGCCCCTTGAAGCACTGAGTAAAGGCATGTTGGCTCAGGGATTAGAACGGCTCACTAACTCACTATGGCGCCCACCTCTCTCTCTCTCTCTCGGAGTATGAAAGGAACCGTGATATTTTCACACAGAAGACACCAAATGGTCTATCCAATCTTAGTGCAGGGGGTAATCACAACGGCCGCTGGGTTGAGCCACAATGTACGATCACAACGTCAACCTAATTACTGGTCTTATTGCTGCAGGTCTTCCCAGTGAAGCCGGGTGACACTTGCACTTGCTGGGTCCGACGCAGTTCAATACACCCTGGCACAGAGCTGTTTGGGGAGGATTTATAGATAGGAAAAGAGGCAAAGAGAAGAGATACTCTCGGCACACACTGAGCCTGTTTTCATAAAGCATCTCAGAGTAGGAGGATGATCTAGGATCAGGTGCCCGTGTAATAAACATTCATTATGATCTAAAAGGCAAACTGATCGTAGATCAGCAATTCCAGACACTCTATGAATACAGGCCCTGGTCTCAGATCAATATGAGAAAGCCGTTTAACTTGGTTGACTTGTTCAGTTTTGGTGTGTATTACTGTTGATCTTTACTTAAGTTTATTAGATTTTTTATCAAATAATTTAGCAAATATTTTCCTTTTTTACTTACTTTAAAAATGCATGTTGGTTAAGGGTTTGTAAGTAAGCATTTCACCAAAGGTCTACACCTGTTGTAGATTCATGGATGTGACAAATAACATTTTATTTACCTTGATTTGTTGATCTACCAAGTAGCACAATGCAAGTACAATGTGTGTGTCATACTGTGGGATTAAGAGGATGGGAATGTAGTTAACAATGTCAGAGATAACATTTTAATGAAACCAGTTTATATAACTTATAAACTTACTGTGCCACAGCACTGGCTCATTGGGAGGGAGAACTCCATTTCCTTTTTGTTGATTTTTATCCATTTCAAAACCGTGAGTATTTGAACTTGGTGAGAGCACTGAAGTTTCACTTTGAAAACGGCCACCACAACTAAACGATACTTAATAGCCTAATACCTCACTATTAGCATCACGTTAAAGCACACAAAAGCAAACGCTTGCCTGAACATTTATGTTAGTATCAGGCAGTAGAAACAACATAAAACAGTGAATATTTTCTGCCTGCTGGTTGTCATTGTGTGAAGTGTTGTTTAGGCAGCTGAAGGCTTTTTAAGATCTGAGGGAATAGTAAAGCTTTACAGCATTCGTGTGTTTGGTGTTGAGAGGATGTTTAAATGCCACCCTATTCTCTACATAATGCACTATTAACCAGAGTTTATTGTAACTCCTTCCAAAGTAGTGCAATTACATAGGAATAGGGGTGCCATTTGGGATGCAGAAACAAGAGCTGGTGGCTTCTGCCCTGCCTGCTTTCTGTTCTGTCTAACTGTGCTGCTCTACTGTGTTCACTGCAGCATACTAACCGCGGGCTGATATACAGGGCCCCAGCCAACTGGTACTAATTTCATTAAAAGCTTCATTAAGTCTGTCAGTGTAGGGACCAATCAGGCTCATAATTATTCCAGGTGGGAGTTGGAGACGGGGGTGGGAGGTTATGTGTGCTTGTGATGGGGCGGGGAGTGCAAGATCATGATTGGACACGCCGGGTGAGCTCACTTATCTTGTCACAAGTTTGACAGGTGATACCGTTTGCCATTATGTGGCTCCAGGTATTATGGTTACTGCTAGGCAAATCCCCGCCTTATTTAGCTCATTGGTCACTATAGCAACACCCAGCCGTAGGTATGCGCCCAGCAGTATATTACTGGTATACCTAAAGCCAATACCTCCTTTGGCCGCCATTCCCTCCAGTTTGCCAATGACTGGAACAAACTGCAAAAATTTCTGAAGCTGGAGACTCCATATCTACATCAAATATTTAAGCATCAGTTGTCAGAGCAGCTTTATCATCACTGCACCTATACACAGCCCATCTGTAATTAGCACCAACTACCCATCCCCATATTGTTATTTATTTGGCTCATTTGCACCTCAGTATTTCTATTTGCACATCATCTTCTGCACATCTATCACTCCAGTGTTACTACTAAATTGTAACTATTTTGCACTATGGCCTATTTATTACCTTACTCTCATAAAATACTACATGGTAACACTGTATATAGATTTTCTATTGTGTTATTGACTGTACGCTTTGTTTATTCCATATGTAACCTGTGTTGTTGCTGTTTTTATCACACTGCGTTGGTTTATTTGGCAGGTCGCGAGCTGTAAATGAGAACTTGTTCTCAACTGGCCTACCTGGTTAAATAAAGCAAAAAATTAATGGGGAAGTGCTAATGTAGAGGTGCAGTGGGAAACAGTGATATGGAGACTCAATATCATGACTGATGCGCAGTGGCTACAGACAATGGAACTGCAATAGAGGGATATGAGTACTGCTTAACTATAAAGATATAAGCAAGCATGAAGAGTTTAATTTTGGCACTGAAAGTACACTCCTACAGATGTAGGATCTTAATTTGATCACTATTTTTTTGCTGAGAATTTTCTGCACAGCAGGAAATGGAAACTTGTAGTGTATTCAAGGTTTGAAAAGCATTCTAAAGTTAGTAATTTACTTTAATCTAATTAATGTTAGTATTTAATAAAGACGGTGTATAAGAGGACTTACAAGAGCAATAGGAGTAAGGGACATCGAATTTACCTTTTAATTTAGACTTGATTTTCCTTAATAGAAAATGTATCAACCCCTAAATGTTACTATAATCCACATCATAATTCACATTTCCTGCTGCTGAAGGGGATAATCTCTCCTGCTGTAGCAAACTGCCTCAAATTAAGATCCTAAGCATCTGTATATATAGGTTACACAAAATGCCCATTCACAAAATGTCAATTGAAATCGAATTAGGTAGCTATATGAAGCGATTGGGCGGTTAAACCTTTGAGCATGGGGCATTGGAGCTGATAGAGGGATAGTGTTATATTTGTTGGAACATTGTTCATATTGAATTCACAAGCATTAGTAAACCTTCACCTGGAGTGAGATAGTGATCGTCTAGTCTCATTCCTACTTTATTAGAATGTGTAATTCAATAGAAAAGACAGCGTTAGCCCACTTTCCAAAACCTGGGATACAGTATGAGGTAGGGTGTTAACGCGAGGATGCCGCAGAGCTGTGAAACCGCCTAGATTACGCCGCTGATTAAAAACAAAAAGGGTGGAGTTAATTTCCATGTGGGGAGCTGACTCCGGGAACGTGGTAAAACTTAGTCCGTGGGACATTTGTTGTAGGTCAAGAATAAGTTATTCGTAGCGATTCAGGCCGATTAAAGTGATGAAATCATTTATTAATACAGCCGATTAATGGTCACTGTCACGAGCTGTGAGGGGCTTTTATTTTAATTTCTTCACAGATAAAGGAGGACAAGCATGCTCAGAAGTAACCCATCCGGAGCTGTTGGTTAGAGAGGGTAATTTTAAATCTGCGGTGCGGCCTAGGGAAATACCCTGTGTTCATTAGACTAAATTGAACGACATGAGGAACCAAATGGCCACCGCAATCGAGAGAGGAGCAACACATGGCCCATTTCAACGCGCTTCGCCTCCCGAATACCTACTGATGACACCCCTTCACACCAGTTTGCGCTAGGCATTCCTCTGGCTACCATCCCTAGGGCCCATCAAAGAACTGTGACCCAAGTGTCGGTCTGGAGCGTGAAGTCACGAAATATTCATGTCAACTACTGGAGCAACCTAGTGGTGCCAAAAGCCCTGGTCTGTGCCCTAGAAAGCAAAAAATGTAATGGATGTTTTGGCCTCTAACAACAGCTTTATTATGATAATTCTGACGGTGAACAAATCAAGATATTTAATTAAATAGTGATCCATTCTGATCACTACATTTGTCATCACACAAGACCAGCAGGCTGACACATGACCAATCACGGGCCGGCAGGCTACAAGAGGCTCACGCCGGCTGAGTTGACTCTCTCAGGCAGGATTAAAACGGCTACATCGACTCATGATCCTTTGCTAGTTACGGCCACTTTCACCATGATCCTTAGGATTTCTTGGTGCCATTCAGTCCCTTTCTGCAATATGGCACGCCAAATTCACATATACTTCCGGCTTCATGCGCCATTGGGAGTTTTTCCATAGAAGGATGCCGCCAGCGGCATCACCATCTACTGGTTTTAATGTCTATGCTGAGGATGTTGGTCTACTTTTGGTCTCTCTGTGGTCCTATCAGATGTTTGCGGGTCTTCATTGGAATGAGGAAGTATGCCCCAGCTAAATTTCGCTAACTACTGTAATTTGACAGTGTTTGGCAAAGACAGTTCAAATGTTAAGATACAGTATATGATATTGTCAAAATCGCTGCATTTGGTAAAAGAAAAGCTGGATATTTTTATACTGTACCAATTTGACATACAAAATTAGTCAAAAGTTTGATACACCTACTCATTCCAGGGTTTTTTCTTTAGTTTTACCATTTTCTACGGTGAATAGTAATGGTGAAGACATCAAAACTATGAAATAACACATATGGAATCATGTAGTAACCTGTTGGCTGTTGGACCTTGACCTACCGAGAACCCGATTTGTGTACGAACCCCATATCTCACACGCCCAAGTGGCTCACGGACATGACAGAGAAACCAACATACAGTACAGTCAAAAGTTTGACACACCTACTAATTCAAGGGTTTTTCTAAAATTTTTACTATTTTCAACATTGTAGAATAGGCAGTGAAGACAACAAAACTATGAAATAACACATATGGAATCAAAAGTGTAGTAATCCAAAAAGTGTTAAACTAATCAGTATTATATTTATATTTGAGATTCATCAAAGTAGCCACCCTTTGCCTTGATGACAGCTTTGCGCACTCTTGACATTCTTCAACCAGCTCTTTCATGAGACGGTCATCTGGAATGCATTTCACCTAACTGTTGTGGTTAAAAGTTAATTTGTGGAATTTATTCCTTCTTAATACGCTTGAGCAAATCAGGTTGTGTTGTGACAAGGTAGGGGTGGTATACAGAAGATAGCCCTATTTGGTAAAATACCAAGTCATATTATGCAAGAACAGCTCAAATAAGGAAAGATAAATGACAGTCATCACATTACTTTAAGACATGAAGGTCAATAACACGGAACATTTCAAGAACTTTGAACGCTTTCTTCAAGTGCAGCCGCAAAACCATCAAGTATGATGAAACTGGCTCTTATGAGGACCGCCACAGGAATGAAGACTCAGAGTTACCTCTCTGCTGCAGAGGATAAGTTCATTAGGAGTTACTAGCCTCAGGAAATTGGTAGCCCTACAAATGTTTACATAGTTCAAGTGGTCAGACACATCTCAACATCAACTGTTCAAAGGAGAATAGAATCAGGCCTTCATGGTCAAATTGCTGCAAAGAAACCAATACTAAAGGACACCAATAATAAGTAAAGAGACTTGCTTGACTAAGAAACACAAGCAATGGACATTAGACCGGTGGTAATCTGTCCTTTGGTCTGATGAGTCCAAATTTGAGAATGTTGGTTTAAATCCACTTGTCTCTTTGTGAGACGCAGAGTAGGTGAACGGATGATCTCCACATTTGTGGTTCCTACCATTAAGCATGGAGGAGGAGGATGGTGTGGGGGTGTTTGCTGGTGACAGTGATTTATTTAGAATTAAGGCACACTTAACCAGCATGGCTACCACATCAATTCGCAGCGATAGCATCCCATCTGGGTTTGGACTTAGTGGGACTATGACCCAACACACTCCCAGGCTGTGTAAGGGCCATTTGACCAATAAGGAGAGTGATGGAGGGCCGCATCAGATGACCTGGCCTGACAATCACCCGACCTCAACCCAATTGAGATGGGCTGGGATAAGTTGATGAGGAAGGAAAAGCAGCCACCAAGTGCTCAGTATATGTGGGAAACTCCTTCAAGACTGTTGGGAAAAGCATTCCAGGTGAAGCTGGTTGAGAGAATGCCAAGAGTGTGCAAAGCTGTTATCAAGGCAAAGGGTGGCTATTTGAAGAATCAAAATATAAAATATATTTTGATTTGTTTAACACATTTTTGATTACTAATGATTCATATGTGTTATTTCATAGTTTTGATGTATTCATCATTATTCTACAATGTAGAAAATAGTAAAAATAAAGAAAACTCCTGGAACGAAATAAAACTTGGGACTGGTACTGTACATGCAGATCCCCACCACATTGCTAGAAAAATATTTTGTGATTCCCATCTTGGACAGCAGAGTTATTCTGCGGAATTCTACACATTTTGCCATGGGGCAGAGAGGAAAATTAGCATTTTACAGCCACTCTCCTGTA